>NW_017672161.1:37138-162369 GCF_001879085.1 Nicotiana attenuata | reverse complement strand
TGCCTTTTGCTCTTTTGGGATACCGCACGACTGTTCGCACATCTGTTGGTGCAACTCCGTATCTGCTTGTATATGGAACTGAAGCTGTAATACCCGCTGAAGTCGAAATTCCCTCTCTCCGAATTATTGTGGAATCAGAGATTGAAGACACTGAGTGGGTCAAGACCCGATTAGAACAACTGATGTTGATCGATGAAAAACGGCTAGCAGCAGTGTGTTTCGGCCAGTTATATCAGCAAAGAATGGCACGCGCTTACAATAAGAAAGTGCGCCCAAGGCGATTTGAGGTAGGCCAGCTGGTTTTGAAACGCATCCTTCCGCACCAGGTAGAAGCTAAAGGAAAGTTCGCCCCGAACTGGCAAGGACCTTACATCATCAAGAAAGTGTTACCAAAAGGGGCCTTGCACTTGGTAGATGAAGAAGGACGGGTACCAGACATGACTATTAACGCAGATGCAGTCAAAAGATATTATGTCTGATATATACCCACTGTTGAATTTCACGCACCGATTTTCTCAGATCGAGATGACGAAGGCTATCATTTGCTCGCTATTCCAACTAGTTGTCACCCTTTTGTTAACTCTTTTGAGATGTATTTGTCTTCTTCATTTCTGGAACCTGTGTACTTGTAAAAGCAAAAAAAAAGCCAAACAACAAATCTCTGAGTCATTGAACTACGTCCGACCTGATTCCGAAAGGATACGTAGGCAGCCTTACCTTGGGTTCGGTCGTATCAGAACAAAAAAATCCATTTTCCCAATACTCCAAAACTGGGGCAGAAGTTTGTTTTATTTCACGGTTTTTCTGTAAAAAACGGTTCCAAAAGTTGTAATTCAGTTCAAGGTTCATTTCGCCTTTTTACCTTTCAAGAACTTCTCATCGATGTTTTTTTGAAAATGTTTGAAGTCCCCATGCCAAAGGATTTGGGTAACCTCCCTCATGCAGTATCTTAGTCAAAGAAAAAAAGGAAAAAGAAAGAAAAAAGAAAAAAAAAAGAAGAAAAAAAATTTAAAAAAAAAATGAGAGAGTCTTATCAGTGAAAATCCGTACGGGCACTATACGACGACAGTGAGAAGAGAAATGAGAGAGTCTTATTGGTGAAAACCCATATGGGCACCATAAGGCGACGGTTAGTAGAGAAATGAGAGAGGTTAGTTAGCGAAAACCTGCAAAAGGCGCTACTAGCCGAATGAGGGTTTTTGATTGTCCGGCATGAGCACAACCAAGACAAATTCAAGCTGAACATTTTGCGGCGGATTTTGAGAATTAGACAGCTTAGACGGATCAGGCGTCCACTCCAAAATGCATGTCATGATTCATTGAAGTCGGCACATACCTCCAGATAAGTCTCCCTATTCCTTTCCTCGAAAGGGACACCTTTTGTTTAAGCACAGTTCTATTTCACTTTCAATTATTATTCTGTTTTACCCATAATTTTTCTTTGAGTCCCTTTCGGTCTAATCCTGCATCAAAAGCAAAGCAAAGAAATGGCTGCAAAACTAGCTACAATTTCCCCGTAATATCGAGCACAATTTAGGGCATATATGGCATTGACGAAGGCACGAGCCCATATGTGATCTCATTTGATAAGGCGAACAAAGTGTCTCAAAGAAACTGAAAAGGTCGCCTAAGCAAGACCTGCTTTATGAGAAAAGTTGATAAGCACTCGGACACAAACTGATACTGGGTGCAAGACAACTGAGTTTGATTTTAAAGAAAAATAGCTTTGCCTTATAGACAAGGGTAGCGGTACCATGGACATCTGGGTATGAAACAGTTGGGGGCAATAATGTAAATCCAAGGCCTCTAGAAAGTGATACAGAGCAATCGAGCATCTCGGTACCACACTGACATAATCGGTTCTTCGACAACAGTGGTCGTGAATCAAACTACTCAAGGCATCAAGGCCACAAACCAACCACCACTTTGAAAACTCATAAATTTTTCTTTGTTTGAAGCAGGAACAAAGCGGTGCAGAATGGCAATTCCCAGCATGCATCACCATTGTTCACACCTCCCATCTTCGTAGCTTAACTCAGGTAGAATCCTTTCGCCTAGGGGGATCCAACTCATATTTCCGGGTAGAAGTACTTTTCGCTCAGGGTGTTTTACGCAGCTTAACTCAGGTAGAATCCTTTCGCCTAGAGGGATCCAACTCATATTTCCGGGTAGAAGTACTCTTCGCTCAGGGTGTTTTACGCAGCTTAACTCAGGTAGAATCTTTTCGCCTAGGGGGATCAAGCTCATATTTCCGGTTAGAAGTACTCTTCGCTTCGGGTGTTTCACGCAGCTTAACTCAGGTAGAATCCTTTTGCCTAGGGGGATCCAGCTCATAGTTCCGAGTAGAAGTACTCTTCGCTGAGGGTGTTTTACGCAGTTTAACTCAGGTAGAATCCTTTTGCCTATGGGGGATCCAGCTCATATTTTCGGGTAGAAGTACTCTTCGCTCAGGGTGTTTTACACAGCTTAACTAAGGTAGAATCATTTCGCGTAGGGGGATCCAGCTCATGGTTCCGGGTAGAAGTGCTCTTCGTTCAGGGTGTTTTACGTAGCTTAACTCAGGTAGAATCCTTTCGCCTAGGGGGATCCAGCTCATAGTTCCGAGTAGAAGTACTCTTCGCTCGGGGTGTTTTACGTAGCTTAACTCAGGTAGAACCTTTTTCACCTAGAGGGATTCAACACTTTATCAATAATACATGGTGCTAACACCTGATTCTATTTCCTTCCAGTAAGATAGGGTGCCAGCCCCTGGTTACATTTCCCTTTAGTAGTACGGGAACCGATCCCTGGTTGCACAATCATTCGTTACCAAATTTTATCTCCTTTAGCTAGTTTATACTACTGTTTCTGTCTGCCTTTCAATAAATTAGATAGTTTATAACTTTCGTTGATAACTCACAAAATTTTCCTAGTCCAAACTGGGGCAGAAAATTTTTGTTCGTCTTTGATGGCTTTGTAGGCCTCGCCGCAGAGCACAGGTTATGACGATCGAAGCTTGCAGTTTCAGTTATCATCAGAAGGACGATCACAGGATAGTTTGGGTTTAACTTTGTCAACGTGTCGGCAACACAGCTTCTCAAGTTTCATTTTCTCAAATTCTGATCCAGAAAGCAAGCACTCGAGATTGAATCATAATCTCTTCTTTAATGAGAATCAAGATCCAGTCTAAGGTCAACACAAGAGAGCAAGTCAAGAATCAAGATTTGACTCCAGAAGACACGTAGATAGGAATTTTGTACTCTTAGTTTGCAGACATATGTAGTGCTTTTCTCTTTTTCTATTGATGTAAGAAGCAGTAACAGTAAGAGTAACAGCAACAGCAGCAACAGTCTTAACTCCACTATTTGGTAGTCCCAGCTACCAAATTTTTCTAGAACTACACTGACCCGATTCCTTTACAACCAAGGATATGTAGGCAACCTCGGAAGCAAGGTTCGGTCACCCCTTTGTAAAAAACGCTTTCATTAGAGTCATAGGTGAGCAAAAGTTAGTCATGACATTCACTATCTTTGCACGAAAACTCTTCATGTTCTCGAGCAAAGAGGGGCGACTGTAAATGCCTAATTTTTGCTTTTTCTTTTTTCTTCTACATTACATTTTTATTTTTTAATTTTTTTTAGGATTATTATTTGTGTATTTATAGTTTTTGAATTAAGACTTTAGCTTAATTAATTGTTGTGAGGTCCAAGGGATTGGGTTTCTTAATGTTTTATCCAAATTGGGCCAAATTTGAGGAAAATTGGCGGCCCAAATCAGCCAACCTAGTCCAAATGTTGTTTTGCCAAGGTCTAGATCAAAACGACGTAGTTTCATATTGAAACTACGTCGTTTCACTTAATGAAGTTGAGAACAAATCTCATCCCTTCAATCCAACGGATCATTTCATCTCCCTTTCCAAATAAAAGAGCCAAAAGTCAGATTTTTGGCCATTTACCCAAACCCTAGAGACCTCTTTTCACTCTCTCCTCTCTCTCTAAACCTCTCTGCCCGCCGCCACCTTCTCCATGGTGGCTCCGCCGGCCGAAAATCGCCGCTGACGCCGGACCACCTCCAATCCACCCCAAAATTTCACCATCTCCTCCCCTCTTCCTCTTCTTTCTACCTATACCACTCAAAATCCCCAAAAACTTCTCAATCTCACCAAATCTAAACCTAAGCGTAACCATAGCCGCCACCTGCCGCCGTTCACCACCTCCAATCCCCACCAAAATCGCATTATTTCCTCCTCTTCTCCTCCTCCCTCCGTATCTCCAACCCATGTCCCCAAAATCCCCATCGCCGCCGACCGGAACACCCTACTGCCACCACACCTCTGCCTCGTCCTATCTCGTGACTTGAAGCACGAGTTTCTCATTAGTGATATTGTGACTGACCTCTGGCTCGTTGCAAATCACGGTCACAATTCACCAATTAGAAAATCGTGCTCGAAGTTCACATCGTTGTTGAGTTGGCGTTCCACCACTGCCCGAATCACCACCACTGCCGCACCACTCGATTTTCTGGTACACCCTAATCCCTTGTGTCCCCTTTCTTTTTCTTTTACTTTCTGTTTCATTGTAGTTTGCTTAGGTCTAAACTTTTTGATTTTTCTTCTTTGTTTGATCATGTGTTTTATTTATCTTTAGTTAGCCGTTAGTTAGTTTAGAGTCAGTAATGATTAGTCGTCGCTCGTTGATCTCAAATTATTTTGTTGTTCGGATTCCTATCTCATAAGTTCTGCTAATGGTGTTTGAAGTTAGTTGTAGATTCAAGTTTGTAAATTTTAGCTTCAATTGCAGTTTCTGTTATTTCACGTTTAATTCGTCGTGCTAATTAACTGAAGTTTCAAAGTTTTGGACTCTAACTAGAACCTTAATCCTTTCTTTAGGTTTCTGATTTCTGTTGCCTACTACTTTATTGTAGTTATTGTAGTAGTGTAAGTTTTGTTAGTGGTCGATTTTAGTTCGTCTTCTATCTAGTTTTCAGTTTCTTCTTCGCTTAATGAAACTTTTTCACTAAGTTTGTTTTCTCTGTTAACATGTGTTTTGCTTGGTTTGATTTTAGTCATTAGGTTTTAAGTTCTCTTGGTTGATTAATGGTTCAGTGTTAAGTTTCAGTTACATGTTTGTAGTAGATCAACTATGTTCCGGTTACTTGCTTTTCATTTGATTTGAATCACATGGTTGGTATTGTTGTTGTTAAAAGCTGTAGAGTAGATGAGTAATCATGTGTTAGGGGTACACTAGCAACTTATTTTTAGTACTAGGGTGGCTGAAATGACTCTTTGCTTCTGCCATAGCAGATTTCAGGCTGTCCTTTCACCTTTTGGACAGCCTTTGAACAGTGTTTAGCACACAAAGTCAGTCCCTTTTTGGACAGATTTTTGGTGAACCAAAATCTGTCCAAAAAGTTGGTTTTTCTTTGCCTATTTAAGGGCTGCCCTTTCCTCATTTAAGAGGGGACTGGAATCACACATTTGTTGGATAGTTTTTACACCCTAAAAACACAACTTTGAGAGTAAAAATTAGCAGCTGAAACACCCTTTAGTAAGCTGAAATTGTAAGTCTTAGGAGTGAATCTTTGTAAAAACTTTCAGAAAAGTAAAGTCTTCTTAAAGTTTGGTTCTGGGCTTCTTCTTTAAGTTTTCGGATTGTTCCAACACGAATTTGTTGTTTGTTTTGCTGCTGTTCCGTTGCTGTTTTCTGCTGCCTTTGTTCCTGAGCTTCCATTCTTCATTGTTGTATTTATTATTCTGCGTCCCAGGTAATTCTTTAATCTTATGTTGCAGATATTTTCACATTAACAAGAAGATTTGAACTCATCTTGATTGCTGGGAGCATATCCGTTTAAATAAATGAGTGCTCAGCTAGATTTCTTTATTGTTTAAATATATCTTGTTGTAGTTCATATGTAAAAAATGAATCCTTGGCTGATCAAACACTCTTTATTCATGTGTTATTTGTCTTTACTATCTATTATAGTTTTGATGCATATAAAATGAGATGTTTCAAGTAGGTCGCAATGTGTTTAAAAACTCTTTTTGCACGTTATGCAATTCTAGCCAGTTTATGATAGGCTATTTCTTTAAAAAAAATAACAAAAGAGCCATGCTTGAAACCTTTATTTATTGTGATAAAATTCAGATTTTACATGTGACCATCTCTGCTAGGACTTTAGATTTTTGGTAGAAAGTGGCTAGATCTTAAATAGGTGTTTGGATTTGCTAGTTAAAAACAAGGGTTAATGGCTTAGAGCAAAAGAGGCCAGACTCGCAATTTTGCCCAGGTGGGCTGTCTTAGTAAAACAGAAGTCGAAATCCATTGGGCTTTCAGCTTGTGCCCATTTTCGGAGCCCAATAAAGGGCCAAGGCAGATTCTGTCCAACAGGCCCAATGCCTTTAAGAAGTCTATAAATATTTTGTCCATTTATTTTATGGATGTTGGCCCAATGCTATAACTAAATAAGCAAATTGGCCCACTTTCTCAATAAATAATATGATCCATCTTCAAAAATAATACTTACTAGATTAGTTGAATAAACTTATTAAGAATTAGTTAATTTTCATGATGTGTAACAATAATCCAATAACTTAAGTACCTTTAATTAATTTAAACGCTAGGCAACTAGTAGGTGCGTTTTAACTTCTTCTTTTTTATTATTTCACGGACTCGCTTGCGTAGCATGACATTAACATTCAATGTTTTAATTCAATAATCTCATACCATTTCTACTAGCTTTAATTATTATTATTTTTTATTTAATTATTCCTTTCACTAAAATAATGGATTCGCTTGTGTAGCGCGATAGTTAATATTTAATTAATTCCTTTAAATATAGTAACTTTTTTTTTTCAAAAGTAATAATATACTAATAATCCTTGTCATAACTGCGGATTCGCTTGCGTAGCGCTGTGATGATAAAATTAATAAATTTTATTTCGATCACGCATTCGCTCGCGTAGCGTGGTTATGACAACATAATTTATCCAAAAAATCATTTTCTTTTAATAATAGATCTAACAATCCGGAAATAAAAGCGGATAGGTGAAACATGAAAATCATACAAATCACAGTTTGTCCATAATTAATTAAATCCAAGTTTAAGTCAATAAAGCAACCGTGCTAGAACCACGGGACTCGGGGAATGCCTTGCACCTTCTCCCAGGTCAATAGAATTCCTTACCCAAACTTTATTTTCGCGGACCGATAAAAATAGAGTCAAACCTTCCTTTGACTAGGGATTCAAATAAATGGTGACTTGGAACACCAAAAAATCAATTCCAAGTGGAGACTCTGAACAATAAAATAATCCCTACTCAAGTTTTTGTCACTTTAATTGAAAAAACTCTTTAACCCATAAATCCACATACACATATCTTTCGGGGGTAGAAAAGGGGTGTGACAATACTAACTTTCCAACAGAAGCTATGTTCCACAGTTTGCGGTTCTTGATATTCAGCCCACCTTGATTCTTAGGTCGAATACTTTCTCCCAGGCTACTAAAGGTATCCTCTTCTTCTCTGTAGTGCTTCCCCATAAGAAATTCCTACATTTCTTATCTACTTCCTTCAGCACACTTTGTGGGAGGATGAACACTGCCCCCAAAAAGTTATGTAGTGAAAATAGTACAGACAGAACCACCTGTAGCCTCCCTGCATAAGGAAGGTGCCTATTTAATATTGTGTCCAGCTTCTCAATGATCTTCACACATAGCTAGTGATAGTCCATTTTACTCCACCTCTTTGGGGATAATGTGAGACCAAGGTATCTCATAGGAAATGTGCCACTCGAGTAGCATGTGATGTCCAACAATTTCTGTTTTAGCTCATCATCTACTCCTGCAATATATATGCTTGACTTGTCTGTATTTGCCTTCAGACCTGTAGTCTCTGAGAAGTGTCTAAGTGCTTCCGTTATTCTCCTTACAACTGCCTCATTCCCTTTGCAAAACAACATTAAATCATCTGCAAATGTCAGGTGAGTGAGTTGTTGTTCCTTGCACATTGGGTGGTATTTAAAATCTGGCAGTTGGCTCATCCTCTTTAGGATCCTAGATAGATATTCTATCACCATAACAAAGAGCAGTGGGGATAATCCTTGTCTTAGACCCCTCTTCCCCTCAAAATAGCCATATCCCTCCCCATTAACCTTCACTGAGAACTTTGTTGTTAGACATGCCATGATCATCTGAATAAACTTTGGAGGAAAGCCATAACCCTTTAACATTTCTTCAATGAACTCCCATTGTACCATATCATACGCCTTCCTTAAGTCGATCTTCATTAGACATAGTTTATTTTTTATTTTTGGTATATGCTCATGTAAAGAAAATAACTTGCTTTAAATAATGCCTACATTTATGATATTGGGCGTGCAAGCTCATTGTTGTTGGCTGTTGCAATATGCTTTTATAGGAGAATAGAAGTGTTTGGCTATCTCATCAGAATATGTATAAGAATCTTATCGATAGTAGCTATTTCAATCATATGAATTGAATTTTGAAAAAATATTTAAGAGATTTGACATGAATACTTCTCATTCTTTATAAATAGTTATTAATATAACTATTCGATTTTATTAGATCCATATTATCTTACTCTCTTAGTTTCAAAAAGAATGGATATTTTACTTGGGAAATCAAATAAGGTTTTTCTTAACCATATTTTTTTGCAAATAATATTAAAATATTTTGAATTGTTAAATTGACTTGTAGAACTTCTTATGTAGTTTCTTAAATTTTATTTAAAAAAGTTAAAGAATCTATGTCCAAAATTCACACAAGGATTTAATCAATTTGATCCTGTACTCCGAAAATGTTCAAACAAATTGAAATAGAAGTATACGATATAACCGAATAACCATAAAATCAAATCGAAAAGAAAAAAATTCGGACCAAACCAAATTTACTTTGGTTTGAATTGGATGATATTTTTTTCAAAATCAAAAACTGAAAAGAGAAACAAAATAATGCAAAAGCAAACCAAAAATGGTATGCACCCAAACAAGTTAGGGTCGGAATATGAATTCTCACTAACCACATTACTCGACTAAATTTCATCTCATAACATGAATCAACACTCTGATGCAAATACTTTATTTCTTTTTCCTGGGATACCCCATAGTCCCAACAATGGAGCTATAGGTGGAATATGTTATTGAATAGAAAAATTATTACAAAATGCATTTGAACGCATTAGACCATATCTTGCTGCAAGTAACATATAGTAATCCTAACTTACGTAACAAAGAGACCATACACTAACTAAAAAAAGAAAGATGTATGTTTTCCCAACTCTAATGTAAGGAAATGAAGCTGTTACATCTAAAAGCTTCCTGACTTGAGTAGGTAATTCAGTAAAGCTATTGAAGAACAGATAATGTTGCATCTCAAATCCACTACTGAAGGAGAATCAAGAAAGATGTCATGGACATAAATAATAAAAAAATTAACTTTTTTTACAAGTTCGTTGAAATTGAACTTTTTTTACAAGTTTGTTGAAATTGCAGCCATCTCTATCCAAATGGCTTGTTCATTCTACATCTCTCAATTCTATTCGATATTTTAACACGATATCTGAGCTAAAAAGACTAAAAACCTGAAGTATAAATTAGCAGTGAGCAGTAAGCATTACTTCAGATGAAAATGGCATTATGCATTTTGCAGAACATTTTACCAACACGTGCACACACATAGGAGTCCTTTCCTGGGCAAAATTACAACAGTTCTTCACCCATTATCTGCAAGCCGCTTCAAGAAATCAAAACCAGCTGGCAGTCGCCACATTGTTTCGAATAGTTTTAGCATAAACAACGGTAACTCGGCAGAAGGCTTCAAAGATGAAGACCTTTGTAACTGCCCAAATCATAAAGAACCTAGGACCAAAGAAGGCTTAATGCGTAAATCATCTTTAACATTACATCTTTGTGCCGCTTTCTGTGTTTCCCAACTGTTTTTGGAGTTGAAGACAGAGTGCTGACACATCACAAAGCAACTTCTGGTATTGGCATACAGGTAATGCCTCATGAGATATTTGACTGGGGTGCACTAGTAAATTTTGGAGTTGCATACATAGCATCGATGCCTTTCCATCATTTTCACATGATTTAGCAATTAACTGAAGCAGTGTACAGCTTTGCTCCGGAGGAGCAAGTAACTGTGGTGGAACAGGGGGAACAAGGAAAGGATGTTGGAGTAGTTGAGGAATCCTCCATCTTTCATTTCGGTCCCATGCTAGACACTTCTTCATAAGATCAAGTAGCCAGGGGTTGGACAAAGGTTCATATGTGATTTCATGGTTTGGATCTGTTATAACTTTGAATTTCGCCCAGAAAGTTTTGTATTCTGCAAAGGGTGTTCTCCCATAAACCATTTGGTAAAGGATACATCCTAACGACCAGATATCAGAGGGCCGACCACATTTAATGGTATTGCCATTTGCATCTGTCTCATTACACATAAAGGCTTCAGGGGACATGTAGCTTAAAGTACCCACCTGTATAAGAATTAACATCCACTAAGAAAGCAAGGATGAAGTTGACATTGTTGATAACCATATTTTTATCTTCCTTTGGAAGTACACTTATCTTTTAGCTGCCGGGGTGAGGCAATCAGATGCATTCCATGTAAATCATAAAGCAAAAGAGTGGAATACCTGCGAATCACGTTGGATGTTGGTTGTGTCACTCATTATAGCCTTCGCTATACCAAAATCAATCAGCTTTAGTGAGCCTCTGACAAGAAGGAAATTAGCTGGCTTTAGGTCTGAGTGGACTATCCGTTCCTCATGTATGGTGTTAACAGCAAGAAGTATTTGCTGCAAAGTATGTTAAGAACTTTTGAGTGCAATTCAAAAATATTAAACTTTTACCAGATTCACAAAACCACATAATGTACTACATACAACAGTAGAAAATGAGAATAAGTATTGGTCTTACTTTGAATTATAAGCTTTTGTTGAGGGCGAACAACAACAACAACAACTCGGTATAGAGGTGGGTATTGAAAGATTGTCTTTCAGTACCAAAAAAAACCATAAACCAAAAAGGTTTGCAGATTGAGATAGAAAAAGCAATGATCTCAATTTTTTGAAAAGCAACTGACTAAAGTTCCTTTGTTCTGTTGTTTATTGCATTTGCTTATGACATACAGGAACAGACTCCAAAATTGGACTGTGTTTAAGTGATGGCCAGTCTCAGATAAGGCATTTTGCCCTAGGTCTGTCTCTAGGTTTGTGAATTTAAGTTGAATATGGAATTGCATACACCGTAAAATTGATAGAACAGAGTGAATAAAATGGGGAATGGATCAACTTTCCACCATTCATTTTGAAGGAGTGCTTGGCAAAAATTTCCCCTTTATTTCTCTTTTTCTTCCTCCATTTCCAACCAACACAGGCAAGCTCATATTTTCCATTCCTAATTTTCAGTTTTCATTGTCCAGCACCTTTAACCGCCCTTACCCAACTCCTAAAAAAAGAAAAGAAAGAGGAGACAAACAAACTAAGAAAAGTGGAAAGGCCATTAATGCACATTGATTTGCTGTTGGGTGGTGTTTCCCTCAGAATAGCCCACATTACCAAGTCAGTAGAGCTTTATCTCATATCCCCTGTCAATTTACTTCCATGCATAGACCCCAAAGGCCTGAACATTTTTCAAACACAGCAAAGCTGTATTGTTGACAAAACTCTGTTTCAAAGTCCAACGACACAAAATTTCAGACTGAAAATCCCTTCTCTTTACAGCTAATATAGATGGGGAAAATGTCCTCCTGCATCACCAGTTCACCTCTAAATCATAATGCTCAAATGAATTGCAGCTTCAAACACATGGCAAGAAATTAAAGAAAGACGACCAGGAAGAAGAAGAAGAAGATAGCACGTTCAGGATAAACAAATTTGCTTTTGATATATTTCTGATGTGTGATTATAAAAGAGTTTATTTAATAGTGATGAAGAAAGTGAATGTGATAACATTAACAAGATGATGCTTTCTCTTCAAGGAAACTTAAGTGAGATTATTAGGGTTTATTTAGTAGTGATGAAGAAGAGACTATTCTGTAGCATCATCTTCCTTCCTTGCCACCCTTCTCCGACTGGTATTTGCCCCTGTTTCAGTACTAGAAAAATCATAAACAATGTTGGAAGAGACCCAAAATATCGATAGAGGGCATCTGGGGATTCAAAGTAAGAGAATTTCCTTGGAAATTTTTCTTAAGTTTCTGGAAGGTAAAAATTTTCATCAAATAAACTCAGAAAACCATCAAATTCACAGGTAAAAAATGGGGAAGGAAAGGGAATTAAGGAAAAATGTATGTCGTAAACACGTGGCACTCAAATAAAGCCTCAGAGAGAAGGTTTCCGCTGTTATCTTGATTGTTTTATTCTCCATGCGCATGCCATATGTGGTTTCAGGGGGGCAATAGTTCCACTTTCACAAGTTAGGGTTGTGTAAAAGGAAGTCGCTAAGAAAAGATTTGTAAAAGAATTTTCGTACAAGTTTAGGGGGTAAAGTATATACTAAAGTCATTAATATTGAATGCCGAAGTAAGATAGATGCAAGGGAATAGAAGAATTGGTTACAAGTTTATCATAAGACGAGAAATAAGTACACCTGTTAGCTAAAAAAGTAAAACTTATTCACTTTGACTCAGAACAGGAAAAATTTAGGACCTGGAATTATTAAAGGAACAACTTAAGTTTAGGACAAGGAATCCACAGTAAAGTTAGGTCACGACAGCAACTCCATAATGATTTCTAACTGCAGTTAAAGGCGAAAAATAGAAGGAAATGACCTGCCAGTAAAATCGAAGCCAGTTTTCATCTATAATTGAATCCGGGTCATCTAGTTCCTTCCATTTTTGAGATAGCATATGAGCCAAATCAATTTCACCGTATTCGAGAACCATGTATATGTATCCGTCTTCTTTGACTCTGCTTTCATTATTACTCATTGAACCATTCATGACTTCATCTAGTAACCTCTTATCTGTGACCTAACAACAAAACGGACGTCAGTATTTGCTCAAAAACTAAACTGCAGATATCGAAAACCCCAGATAGTGACCCCCAACACCAAAGACAGGCACATGAAATTCTAGCCTCATCAGTAAGCCTATACTTTAGGTTGAGTAGCTAAGTTAGCAATTTAAACACAATAATACCTAGAAATAATCAATCATTCTGTGTCAACCCAGCTTTTGTTTAATAACCCCATAAGATTTTAACTCTTCAAGACAAGGAGATCTGTCTATCAGCTTTTTAAAACTGTAGCTACTACTACATTACAGACTGAATGTTCTGAGTTAAAATCAAGAGAATCATCATGAATATTATGTAAATATTTTCCTAACGATTACATTATGGTCAAGAAAATCATTGAGATATATGCCATAATATTTTCAATCCTGGGAATTAGGAAACTTTATGCTCATAATTACTATATAAGGAGCGCTAGTGTTCATTATAAACTAATTTCAAAAGAAGTGTTTTTTCTCTTTTTCTATCTTCTCATCCTTGTGTAGTTATCATCTCCCCTATGGAGCTGCGAAAGTCTCAACATGGAAATGTCCATTTCCAGATTGGACATTCATATAGCAGCACAAAAAACTTAACCACTCCCTCCATTTTAATTTATGTGAGACAGTTTGACTTGGCACAAAGTCAAAGAAAATAATGTGGCTATAAAAGCTTCTCATTAAGGGTAAAATGAAAAGTATAAAGATTGTTTCCAATATCATTTTTTTGTAATGGACTAATAAAGAAAGTGTGTCATACAAATTGAAATGGAGGGAGTATAAGTTTTCTAGAACGTACACCAATAGTGATATGTATGAGAAAAAGAAATTTATAGCTTTATTTGAAACTAGCTTTCTGATTCCAGCATGTTTAAGTTTAACGTGGTCAATCCCAGGTGTATTCAACTTGTACACTATGAAGATAAGTTATGTGGGAACTGATATAGAATTAGCATCCTTGAATTTTCTAGTTCTCACTTTGATCAGTACTAGTCTATGAAGTTAAGGAATTCAAAAACATGTTCCCAGAGTGCCACCCTCTCCCCCTAAACTAAAAGCTCTTTTTTAATCTAATAAAGTTCCCAAATGCCTAAGTAATCTTATCAATCCAATGGTGAAGAATTATTGGATGATGTTCAATGTTGGATGATCTGCTTCACTTAAAGAAAAAATTTATTCTTCTTTCTTTTTCTGTTTAGAAGACAATTAACACACGAAACTAGCTTGAACTGTGGAGAAGCATTCCAGAAAGCAAGTGAATAAGTAGCAGAGAGACTACATATATGCACTGTAAAGTTTAGCCAACATAAGAAGAGCAAAGTTGTAAGGAGATTAGACGGGACTGTAGTGTCTAAGAGCAAACAATTCGAAGACTAGGCTTGAGATTCGAAGAGAATGGTATGATAGGCGAAGATGTAAGTAACACATAGTCAATATAGGATGATTGGAATGGAGAAATTCTATCGTAAAGTTATGTGATAGGAAGATACCTACCAAAGTAAAATCAAGTATTATCAAAACACTAGTAAGACCGACAATGTTATATGGGATGACTGTTCGGCCTCTAAGATCCAACATATGCACAAGATGTGTGTTGCACAAATATGGATGTCAAGATAGATATGCAGTGATACAAGATTAGAAATTATCACAGTCGGCAGACACACGTGGAGGATAAATGAGCAGAGAGAAGGTTGCTTGAGAAGCTTTTTTTCTTTTGGTAAAAGGTAAGGTAGCTTGAGATGGTTTGATCATGTTCTACGTTCACCTCCAAATGCACTGGTTTGAGGTGTGAAACTATGGTGATTGAAGGTGCTAAAAAGGGATGAGATAAACCTAAAATCACATGGAAGGAGATTATCCTAAGAGAACTACAATCTCTTGGAATCCATGCAAGCTTAGTGGGGATACCAATTAGTTGGGATTAAAGCCTAGTCATGTAGATAGTCTTACGTTAGATCAAATATCCATTAGGAGACTTTAATCTCATTAGAGTTCGTACTGCAGTAGTAGAAAATGTAGAGAACTAGTGTTAGAAAGCCTAAGTTATAGATTAGTATCAGATTGAGACGAGTTTGAATGAGTGACATGGATAGTGAGAATTCATCCAGTGGCCCTAGGTAGTTGGGATTGAGGGGCAGTTGTTGTTTACTTTTTAAGCATTTTTAAATTACGCAGCTTTTCCTAGAGGCTAGAGGTAATCCTAGGCAAATCCAACTGCTGTTACTTTTTCTGTCAGCATGTTCACTGATGAGCAACTACCATCGCCCTCCTGTTGGCTACAGAATGTTTTCAATTGTTTCACCTATGAAATAACCACCTAATTTTGATTTTGTTTCCCTGATCTTTTCAACTAGAACATAAGCCAACCCCAGTAAACTTATCATTTTCGAAAGAAATCTTAAATGCCAATGCAAAGTACAAACCTCATAGTCAATTAGTTGAATAATGTTGTTCTTGCCCTTCAGTCTCTTTAAATACTCAATTTCCTGACAAAACCCATATGAAGTAGCATAGTCACGACCTTTAAGCTTGATTTTCTTCAAAGCATAAATTGAGCAATCTGATGCAATGACTTTATGGACCTCACTACTTCCACCACTACCTATCTTTCCAAGCCTTTGGTAATGCTTTCCATTAACTTTGAAAAAAGTATCAGGATCATAACTTTTTTTACGAGAAGAAGATGGCGCCTTACTGCCTATGCTTTTTTCTTCCTTTTTAGACTTAGAAGGTTCCAACTTCACATTGGAAGATGAAACTTTTGACAAGGGAGCTTCTGATTGTATATCGGTGACACATTCTTTGGCTGAGTTATCTTCAAGAGGGGAAGTATCTTTAGGCATGTCACCTGTAATCGGCATACTACTCTTTTGTCCTTCAGCCAAATTAGGTCTCTTAGATTCTGAATCAGTTTCATTGGTAGAACTAGCTACTGCCACAGCAGTCTGATCAACAGAAAATCTGTTTTCATGCTTTGGAAAAGGATATGACGGCTGCATCTGATGTTCAGATTTAAGTTTAGGTTCCCCCAGAGACTCCATAGAGTTGCTCGTTAGATGAGGTTGGGAACAATAGGTTGTTGAGTTTAGCATGGGAGCAGATGTGGAGTTTATCAATGTTGTCGTAGTGCAAGATGACCCAACGACTGAAGCTTGAGTCATAGGATGGCTCAAATCACTCCGTAAGAAGTTCCTGAATTGGTGAATCTGATCTGCAGCTCCTAATGTTCTATTTGCCAATAGAGAAGAATTCCCATTACCATCCACATCTGTGCTTTGGATATTTTGATCTCTCAAGACTTGGCTAGCAGCAGTCACAGCCTCCATCTGATTGCCTACATCCCAATCCATTTCTGCCAATGTAAGTGAATTCACATGAGATAACAAGCACTGTTCTAGTGACTGTTTGGTCATTGACACCTGCATAAAGCATATAACGTATGTACTATAATCTGCAAACTACTAAACTGACCTAGTTTACAGAGTAGATTAGCCAGTAAGACATCCTTTAGTTTGATAGATAAGCACTAAACAGATTATTCAGTCGATGAAATATGCAAAAGCTCAAGATATGTCTAACAGAAAAGATGGTCATATGCAGTGAAGTTAGAGGAGTTCATAAATGAAGCATACTATCATTACCCTGCGACTTGGAAGAGCTATCAGCAGCAAAATGGACCCTCTTCTGCCCTTCAGCCAATAAAATATGTTCACACTCTGTAACCGAGGAAGCAGCTGTGATGTTGCTTCTACGACCAGTAAAGGATCTTGGTTGATCTCTCAAACTGTTGAAAGAATTATAATTCTCTTCATGTGCATCCACAGTGGAACCATATTCTGAAGGTGGCATCGCATCCTCTTGAGCTTCTACATTAACAGAGCCAATGTTCTTTGGTTGTGAAATACATTCCATTAGTCTGTGACTCAGAGAAATCTCATCTTGGGTCTTCTTTGTATCAAGTGCACAATCTCTATTCAAAGTAGAGCCTTTTGAGGCTCCCCGCTGAGGAGCCACCGATCTCCTTGGCATAAGAACATTTGACTGCATTGTACCTAAAGAATTCTTATGTTAGATCTCTTGGCTTTTAAAGTTGTCTTTGAGTGGTGAATCAGAATTGCCAAGCTCCAAAATTTTGGGAGAAAGGAAAAAGACAAAATAGGACAAACCAAAACATAAAAGAAAAGAGAAAAGCTCTTGGAAGCCCAACTTTAGCTGAACAGAAAGCAATTTCCAAAAAGAATAAAACAAACATGAAACAGATGCATTTAAAATGGGAAAGGAGAACTTAAGTATGGTCAGAAAAGGTACTGCAAGATGATCAAATCGTTGCTGGGTGGTGAAATTTATAGTGATAAGATAAGGGGAAAGCAGAAGTAATCAATATAACAATATATGTGGTAGTTTAATTGGAAATGATGACTATGATGCCAATCATTGGAAAATAAGTGCCAGCCAAAAAGCACCATTGCTTTTATAGTTTCTAGCATGCTCATTAGCAGAAGGTTCCACTTTCAAGTGAAACATTTAGAAAGAGAATGAAAATGCATATGCATCAGGACGACAAGCAGTATGAGGTTTATCAAAAGAGAAACAGAAAAGCCTAAGACCGTGCAAATTAATAAAATAGAAATTACGAGAGCCAAGAAGGGGATCCTAAAGTGGCAACTTTTGAACTCCCTTTGCCACTACACTAGAATTTTCTCTTATGTCTAAGGGTTCAACAGCTTACTTTTTACCCCAGAAATTGGTTTTTGCCTATTTGCACAGTATATCTTTTCCTTTCGTTTAATCTAGCTCCACTGCGCTCAATACTACAAAATTACCAAAAATTGATAGGACTTGTCACCAGCTTACACTATAGAGATAAAAAGCCCTAAAACAGCCAAAACATTAGAAAAGATAATTATCACCACAAAAAAGCCCTAAAAGTATTGGCAGCATTGAGAAATAGTTACCGAGCGGACGAGGGCGTTTGATGGCTTGAATGTGACGGATTAAATCCGATTGAGAAGATGAGGAAGACGACAGCGTCGCTGTTGTAAACGAACGGCTGACGTTGGCGGATTCTGACGGACGAATGGAAATGGGCTTAGTCCCTGCTGTTGCTGGTTGGCGTTCTAGAAGGTTCGCCGTCTCACTTTCCATTGATCAATTGCGACTTGCATTTCTCTCCAATTTGTTCGCTACAGTAGTGCACAATTCGCTGATAGAAATATCGGTACATCTCCGTACATATCCATATCCATATATATAGAAACAGAGAGAGAAATGAAAATTTAGATAGTGTTTAGTTTATGAAAATGGTGACGAATCTGTGGATCCATGAACACCATTCTGGAGAGAGAGAGAGAGAGAGAGAGAGAGAGAGAGAGAGAGAGAATCTAGAGCTTAGGTGAGAGAAAGGCTTTCTCATAAGTTCAAAATGGCTTCTTGGCGCTCCACAAAAGGGCTGCTTCCTTGCACTTTGCACCCTAGTGTCTGTCATTTTGCACTTTGCACCCTATCCATTTTATGATTTTATCTTTTAAGTTTCAACGTGTTCTATGGAGAAAATAATTCAAACGGCAAAAAATTACCCCTCAGTTATGGAAAATAGATAACTTTAACCTTCATTTGAATTTGGTCTTAAATATGTGCTTCGGCGTCGTTTGTTACAGAGATGAGGATATTAATCTTGTGGGTATAGTTAATACTGGTATAAATTTTATACCAAAATAATGGAATAGCTAACCACATGAGATATTTCACAATTATAATCTCATAGAATATCCTAAAATTGAATCACACCGTTAGTCAACTGACTCATATTTGCCTCTCAACTATAAAAAATAGAACAAATTTGCTCTCCCCGTTAAAATTTTGTCCCAAATATGGCCTTATCATTAGTTAAGAGAGTCGAATCACACCTAATTTAAGTTTAACATTAATTAAATAGAACACAAATTCAGAAAACCAAATATTTTTCATAAATAAATCATCTTTAAGAATTCAATATCAGTGAGAAGTATTTGAAAGTAAATAGAGAAATTGTAGGGCAATATTATATACAATAAATAAAAAGTTTTAATCTTACTGGAAAAACTATGATCATTGCGGTGCCCAAAACAGAAAAACTGATAAAATATTAATTTCTTTATCTTCTTTGTCCTTTATTTCTTTTAACACTTCAAATGTTTATGATTTTCTTCTTGAACTCCATTCGGTCCAAAAATAGTGGACAACTTTCAAACTATTCTAAAGAATAGGCGAAATGCATAAATAGTCCCTCCAAGTTTTTCACAACGGTCAGTTGAACACCTCAACTGATACTATTTTCAGTTAAACACTTCAAGTACTTACAAAAATTTTTCTCAAAGTTTAATAGGTTTTGCATATAATCATATAAACTCTATTCTCCCTAATTTCTTTGAAAATAATTAAATGACTATTCATAAATATTAGGAAATAATTAAAGGACTATACCTACATATTAGGAAAATAACTTAAATTACAGTTTAATCCAATGTGAAATTAGTTTTTAAAGGGTAAAAAAAGGTGAACGACATTTCGCTAAGGGCCTTCGTGCTTTTAATATAGTATAGATATATGGGTAAGACAAAGTATTTACTGGGAAATAAAAAAAAAAGAAAAAAATGAAAATTAATCTAAATGGGCAGGGCAGGGCAAAATTTTGGAACAAGGCTAAACGGGGCAGGGCAGGGCAAGTCAAAATCTTAGTGGGTCAAAGGTTGCCCTGCCACTTGAATTGTTTAACTGAAAATAGTCTCAGTTGAGGTATTCAACTGACCATTATAAACAACTTGAAGGGGCCGTTTATGTATTTTGCCTAAAGAATATGATCAATACTTGTTGGTTGGAGTTTCATGCTTTGAAATTTATTCCAATAAATATTGTACTTTCACGGGCTGTGATTATAACTGCGTGTCTATTAAAAAAAAAAGTTAACATTAGTATTCACAACTAACCTCAAGTTGCCCGTTTTTGCTCAGGGTCCATATTCACATAGCATTTTAGTAACCCACTTTAGCTTCATTGTGAGCATACTTTGTGGCCGTCAACTAATAGTTTAATCCTGAGAGAGCAGGCTAGAAGGGGAAAAAAAAGTAGAATAAGTTTTTAAAAGATATATTCAAAGTTCGCATCAATTTTTAAAATCGAGTTGTGACGACTCTAAATTCCCATCTCAAGATGTCGTAATGGCACCTAGTCTCTAAGACTAGGTAAGCCTAACATACATTAAGAATTTAATAGAATTAACAACTAAGATGATACATTTAAACTGATAGCTTTCATAATAAAACCAAACAGTTGGACAGTCACAATATCCCCAAAATCGGTGGGACCGAGTCATAAGCTCTACAGAAAATGCACTAGAAATCTCTAAATACAACTCTGTTTGAAATGAAGATAAACAGTAGTAAGGCAATAGAATAAGGTGACTCTGAGGCCTGCGAGCGTCAAACAGGTATACCTTGAAGTCTTCGAAGTAGCTAGGTTCGCTAACTGGCGTCCACACGAGTAGAAATACCTGAATCTGCACAAAAATATGCAGAAGTGTAGCATGAGTACACCACAATGGTAACCAATAAGTATCAAACCTAACCTCGGTAGATTAGTGACGAGGCCAAGTCAAGACACCTACTAGACAAAGAAAACTTAATAGAGTATAATCTTCTATATTATATTAAAAGGAGAGTAGTATGCATTGTGGTAAAGCCAAGTGGCAAGCTAAAATGAAACCACTTGGCAATTTTGTGACAACATTAATAATTAGAAATTATATATAGAAACATAATTAATGAAAGTAGTTTAATAAATCTTATACATAATCTAAATAGATCTTAGACAAATCTAATCTATATATCTATATTTAAATTTATATGTATATTTGCTTCTATATCTAATTCTATATCTATATCCACTCATAAATTTTCTTCTATTTTAGCTAGAAATATGAAGGTGAAAATTAATTAAAAACTATAATAGAAAAAAATAAAAATATATAAAGACGTAAATTGAGATAACCTATGACTATTTATACTTTAGAGTAAGTAAAATATAAAATAAAACTAAAATTTACTTAAGATATTAAAGATTTATTGAGTTTAAAAATTAAATAAATTCAAACAGCAAAATAAGATCTTACATAAAGTATACAAATTATTTATAAGCTAAGAGAAAAATTAAATAATCAGTAAAAGATATTTTAATAACAAGAATAATAAATTCATATCAATATTGATAAATCGTGCAAACGAATATTTTATACGTAAATATTACTACAACATTCAGATATAATGTGCTCAACAATTAAGAAAATATTTTTCTATGATTAATATTTGAATTGAGTTCAGTTAGTTTAAGTTTGAAAGCATAACATAATTTTTTGAAAATATGGTCCAATTAAGAAAATAGAATGATAAAAATTATTTGAATTTGAGATGAGAAGGTTTTTTAATTTTTATTTGTATTATATTAGAATGAGTGTGATAAAAATATATATTAAATTCAAACAGGCTAATAAAAATTCACATGACAATGTAATAATAGTAGGTATTGAATAATATAAAATCAAATAAAAAATAAATAGAGAAAAAAATAAAAATTCAGATTTTTTATCATAGGAAAAAGGGTAAAACTTATTTAAATTTGAGATGAGAAAGTTTTTTATATCATGATAAGAAAAGTCATAATATAAGTCCACATAACTCAAGTCTAATAGTAAAATCAAAAACTAAAAATATTGAACAATAAAAATAAATTAGAGATAATGTAAGGACATTTATAAATCATAAGTTTAGAAAATAAAATAAAGTAAATATACAATACTTAAAATATTATTAAATTTTAAATAATTTAAAATTTTCGAGCAATATTTTTAAAACAAAATTAGTTATAAGAGAACTCAATACATTTGGAACATGATAATCAAATAACTTATGTATTAATGTTTTAGACTAATTAAAAATTACAATTTAAAACAAAGTATGACATTGTTTTGGTTATAGGTAAAACATCAATATAAAAACTAATTAAAATTTATAGTAGGGAAGAGAATGTATTAAAAAAAATAGAGGTAGTGTGAGGATACTTATACTTTAAATTAATTTAAAAATAGATAAAATAAAATAATTAAATTATATTTAAAATATTACTGATAATTTAAATGATTAAAATATTTTGAATAAGAGGATAAAAGCATAAAAATATACAAAAATTTCAAGAATAAAATATTTATTTTTAATACTATTAAAAGGATAATAAGCAAGACATTAATTTAATTATAAGCTAATAAAAAATTATATGATTGTACAATAATATTAAATAATAAATAATACAATAACAATAAGAAAAGAACAAAAAAAAAGAATTTACGTAAAAATGATTTGATGAATAAGACATATTTGACTTTCAGATAGAAATAAAGTGATAGTAAAAATTTTGTTAAAGTAATATGATCTAATGTGCTCGAACAAAATAGATCACAATATGACATGTTTAGTATTCTTTAATATCGATAGCGGAACGAAATGAAAGTACTAAAATTAAGGGGTTAGGTTGCTAAAAATATATATTAAAAAAATTGGTTGTCTACTACGAGATTTAAACAATAATTTCATATCCTACTTTATAATTAAATTCTCATGTTATATAATTTTTATCTGAGAGGTTTATATTTTAAGGTTATTTTGTACATGATTCAAACAACCTACATCGTAATTTGAAATGTTTGTCCGCGCATCGCGCGGGTACTAATACTAGTATAATCTAATAACGGAAAGTAAAGAAGTAGATGGCAACAGAACAGTACAATGATATAAGGCTAACAACGGAAATTAGAGCAATAAAGGACAACTAAGAGAGAACATATCATAGGAACAACAACTCGTCAAGTACCATAAAAGTTCAAGTAACAACAAGTGAAGGAAAGACATGCAATAACTGTTCAAATCAACAAGTCTTTTCACGTAGAATGTACAACAAGAATCACAATCGAGGTACTACACCTCACTTTCACATTTCACAAGTCATAATCACAAATCTTCCTTATATCGCTGCGTGACCCTTGAATTTATATTTTAAAAATATTTTTTCGAAATACGCGCTTTAGCTCCCTTATCTCACCGCGTGACTCCAAGTAATTCCCTTACTAGCATACACGTATAAATCTCACCGCATGCACATCAACCGCTATCCTTTTATCGCCATATGCGCATCATTATCACAATAATCAACTCGCATCACACATGCTCATATGCCACAACATTTTCAAAAGCAACAATACCAATGTTACAACAACACATAGTGTCACGACCCAAACCCCGCTCCGGTCGTGATGGCGCCTCTCGTGAAGACAAGGCCAGCCAACCAACCCTATTTGCATTTTTCAAAAAGAAATTATAACATGGATAAACAATTTTAAAGATGATTCAATAATATTACTTGGCGGAAGTACAACCAAACACAGCCCAAACCGGGGTATCACAAGTCACGAGCATCTAGAGGAGTCTAAATACAACTACAAGGCCAGTAATATACAGAATAGAATTTAGAATCAAAGGAAGAAATCCGGTGCCGCGAACGCTGGCGGTCACCTTACTCAGCTGCGATAGCAAAATCTTCAACCAGCTCAAACCCCGCTGCCGGGTGAACAAATACCTGCATCTGCACGCGAGGTGCAGGGAGTAAAGTGAGTACTCCAACTCAGTGAGTAATAAAAGTAAATAATAACTGAGCAGCAAGAAATCACGTAAAGCAACCAACATGCTGTATAGAAGCCGGGTACAATTTTTTGAGAAAACAGTGAAATCTGTGAAATCTTTAGAAATACCTTGGCTCACTTCAAATCTCTTTTGAAAATGATCTTTTCAATAATTACGAAAATGATTTCAAAACAGTTAGTGCTGATAAGCTCAGAAAAATCCGCCCCTCGGGCACAAATACCACAGTATAACAGGTAAAAAGGCAAATAAGTATGCAAGATGAGCACATAAAAGTTCGCCCCTCGGGCAATATCTCAAACTGTACCAGCCCCTCGGGCTCCCTCTCTCAGATCACTCTCAGAACAGTATCATATAGTAACCGCTGCGGCGTGCAGCCCGATCCACATATTGCTGCGGCGTGCAGCCCGATCCATAGCTCACTGCGGCATGCAGCCCGATCCATATGGGTACCCGCGCTCACTGTGGGGGTGCAGACTCCGGAGGGGCTCCTACAGCCCAAGCGCTATATCACTGCGGCGTACAGTCCGAACCAATATATATATATATATATATATACCGCTGCGGCGTGCAGCCCGATCCATATAAGTATCGCTGCGGCGTGCAGCCCGATCCATATATAACTCTCACATCCAGGCCCTCGGCCTCATATCACTCAGTGTATCCTCACATTTGGCCCTCGGCCACACTCAGTCAGAATATCATCACAAGCCCCTCGACATTAGTAAAACAATAGTTCTCAGCCCAAATTATCATTTAAAATATCATTTAAGACTCAAATAGAGTAAAAGTGGCTGAGTTGTAAAATAGTGGAGAAACAGTATGACTAAGTTCAAGTAATAAGTCAAAACAGTGAGGAAACAGTGATAACAATCCCCGAAGGATTCAAATAGTTGGCACGAAGCCCAAATATGGCAATCAGCCCAAATCACGATGATAACAAGTAATTTCAGTCAAATACGCAGTAAATTCATCAATCGGGACGGACCAAGTCACAATCCCCAGCGGTGCTCTACCCCACGCCTACTATCCAGCGTGCAAGTCACCTCAGTATAGCACTACGATGTGCAATCCGGGGTTTCAAACCCTCAGGATATCATTTACAATCATTACTCACCTCGAACCGGCGAATTCTCTAGCTCGCGACGCCTCTGCTCCTCAAATCGGCCTCCACGCGCGTCGAATCTATCCAAAATCAGAGCGAATACATCACAATAGGCAAAGGGACATACCCAATCGAAACAATCGAAAAATATCATCGAAAATCACGAAATTTGCAAAACCCGAGCCCTGGGCCCACTTCTCGAAAAATCAGAAAATTAACATCACTGGATTCCTTATCTCGCCACGAGTTCAAACATACCAAGAACTCTCAAATCCGAGCTCAAATGACCCATTAAATCCCAATTTGAAATATCAAAAACTCAAGCCCTAGTTCATCAATTTTTGGCATAATTTCCATGAATTTCTAGGTAAATTTCACATAATAATCATGTTTTAACTCATAAAACTTACCTCCAGTCAATCCCAGTCGAAACCCTCTTCAATTGCTCCCAAAAAGCTCTCAAGATGTTCAACAATGGAGGAAAATAACTTAGACTCGCGGATGAAATATCATTAAAACCCATTCTGCCCAGTCATTACCGCATCTGCGATAAAAATACCGCTTCTGCGGTACATCCCGCTTCTGCGAAATTAACAAAAACCAGGACAGCTTCTGCGGCGAATCCCGCTTCTGCGACCCCGCTTATGCGGTCACTCATCCGCTCCTGCGGAACTCCTCTCAAGCATGCGGACCGCTTCTGCGGTCATATGTCCGCACCTGCGCATACCGCACCTGCGGAAATAATCCGCTTCTGCGGAAATCCTTCAATTGCCAACTTTCGCACCTGCGGCCCATACATCGCATCTGCGGAACCGTATCTGCGGCTCCCCTTCCGCAGATGCGGAAATACTAGGTACCAGAAAACCAGCAATCTCATAAGTCCAAAATTCATCCCGATGACCATCCGAAATCACCCTGAGGCCCCCGGGACCTCAACCAAAAGTACCAACACAACTTAAAATATTATTCAAACTTGCTCCAATCATCAAAACACCTCAACTAACACCAAAATCATCAAATTACATCAATTCAGGCCTAAGTTCTTCAAAAACTTCCGAAACACGCATTCGATCAAAAACCCAACCAAATCACCTCCGAATAACCTGAAATTTTGCACACACATCCAAAATCACCTAACGAAGCTACAGCAACTCTCGGAAATACCATTCCAACCCTCGGATCAAAATCTCATCTATCAACCGAAAATCGCCAAAATGCTAACTTCGCCAATTCAAGCCTAATTCTACACCGGACCTCCAAAATAAATTCCGATCACACTCCTAAGTCACACATCATCCCCCGAAGCTAACCGAATCACCGGAAATCGCATCTGAACCCTCTAACTCAATAGTCAACACCCGGTTGACTTTTTTTCCAAAACAAGCCTTCTTTAAAGAGACTAAGTGTCTCATTTTTTACCAAAACCAATCCAAATTAACTCTAACACACCAAATACTGATAATGAAACATGAAGAAGCATGAAAAATGGGGGAAACGGGGCGGTTACTCCTGAGACGACGGGTCGGGTCGTCACATCCTCCCCAACTTAAACAAACGCTCGTCCTCGAGCGTACCCAGAGTTGTCCTAGAAGCCAACCAATAGCTGAATGACCTTACCAAGCATATACCTGGGGGTGATCCCACGTCACCCTATCTCGCATAGGTCCGATAACACAACATAGCTGAAATTTCACAATCCATCTAGTCCATAAACCATTGAACCACATTGCACTTACCGAAATCACACACAAGATCAGAACCTCACATCTATACTCAGAATAAGCCCGAACCAGCTGTAATAACCCATACCTGCAACCTCAGGTGCAATCATATGATATTTTACATAACCCAAACACTCGAAGCGATAACTTCTATTCACAGCAGTTGCCCACAACACCCGAATACCGGTAGAAAACCTCTTATCAACTAAGGTCTTATTCCAACACTTTCATATACTGCCAACGATAAATGAAACACGCAATAAACAATAACCATTTCTCAGATCAACCATTCATGAAGCCACTTCCCTTTTGACTAACACCATAACAGATTCCGAGCCGAACCTCGATATTATCCTTCCAACAAGCTGAAATCAAATCCGTTCGTATTCATTAGTGACCCAACGATCACCTCAAATCCAACACACCACTCTGGTGATATGACACCTCAATACAGGCCTAAGCCACAACTTGCATAGTACGCGCACCAATAAGAAACAATCTGAATATACTCAAATCATGAAAAAAAAATGACTCAAACGAAAGAGCTGTACCTCAAGCTCACCAATACCATCACCACACAAGGCTAAGACCCCGTCTCACATCATAGAAATAGAACACCTGAATCTACCCCGAAAGGTCATATCTCCACGTAGCCTCGCTACAATGCGCGATCTCATCCAAACACTGTTACACATGAAACACCCCATGCCACTATGCTCCAATTTCGACAGCCACGCACAATTTGATGTCTGGAGCCCAAGCAAATCATTACACCCATGGTGAAACAAATAACATATGCCACACAAGCCTGATAGAACATAACCGGTACGTCAATTATCGAGCAACTCCCAATTACTCTCCCGGCTATACTTCCACTATGAAACCCCAATGGAACCGCACCATATGTACCCATAACCAACAAATCATAACGTCTCGCAACACAAAAGCAACTCATAGATCTCCCCAGATCACTAATAAGCTCACTAACGATCGAATCAACCTATCCTTCAACAAGAAAATTTGGGGCTAACCGAGCCGACTCAAGCTAGAACATGCATCCACATTGGCCTGCCAACGAACTCCTTATCAAGGAAGCCTGGGGCTGCTCCTTCCACTACTACAACTCCTACCGGAGCCATACGATACGGTGCCCAGCACCAAATCAATACCGAAATCCACAACCTCGCCCGACGACATGCCCGGCGACATGCCCGGCCACAAGAAACGCATCCGAAAAGTCCCTCAACACCGGAACTGAACCAATGGTAGGAACCTCTGCACCGACATCCATCACGAAGGTCCACTTAAGAAAAGTAGTCCTCCCCAGCCATCCGCTGGTCTTTGGAATACAAACCACTCTTCTAGAACATAATCCGATGCACCTCGCCACTCAACCCGTGGCATTTCCGGCATAGTCCATAGCGCAATAGTCTAGAATAACCCAACACTGAGACAACCAGTGTACACCCCCAACATCATATCCAAAATCTAACATACCAAGCAAAGAAAGATCCACTCGGGCCTCTGAATCCCAATAGCCGCTAAACGGTGCCGATACACACAATCCACAACCATTACATAGTCTATACCTGAGAACTCCCAGTCTCCAACTCCATATAGCACACGACTCACCATACCTGATCCCGAATTCTGCCGTATGAATACATATCACACCTCAAGTACCCAATCGAGATATTTTAAAATTTCCCCTGTGCCATCAAACAAAATCAGATATCGGCAATCGACCTAACAAGAAAGCGCTGCAATACTACCGAAGTATCATCAGTTAAGTCACATTACCCCTTTCCGAGACAAATACTCTCGTCAAATCACTTCCATTTAGCAGTACCATTTCCTTGATTATCTGAGGCTACCCGTTGCCTAGGAGTTTTATGAACTTCCTTTCAGAACTGAACTAAAACCTCGCACACGCCAGTCTCGGTCCTCTACAACATACTGCATATACCATACTATCCAAGGATAACATGAGAACTTTTATCTCCCTTCCGCGCCGCAGACATCGACGCACTCAACTAGTCAAGAACTTCCATTGATCCCATCTAGAAGAAAAATCATTACACACTCCATGCTCCGCATATCCATAGAAATATACATCTCCAAACCACGATGAAACCCAACAAAAATTCTCTCCCAATTCCATTTGCACAAGCTAAATTGTCAGGACTGAATCCTTCTAACTAGACCAAGCTAAACAAGCTGTCAGAACTCAAGGGCTTTGCTGCAAAATACCTGTATGAACTCATTGCCTCGAACACGTGCAAAGAATTAATCACATCCTTACCATACCGATTCGGTCTTCTATCAAGATACTCCACCCATCTAAATTTCCTTTTGTTGCATCCTCAACTTGATATTTCCTCTTACTGTAGCACCACAATGCCTCACCCAGGCTTACCACACGAGACCCAAGCATGAACCACACTGTCTGAAACCCATAAGCCGCTGAATACTCTCCCTCGAATATTCCCAAAAATACCACATTCCGCAGCACTTTATTCTGAAGAACTTCCTGTGAATCTAAATTCGTTGCCTTTACTAACCTGATACTGATGCATAGAATCCCATAATTAACATAGAAATACCACAAATCTGAACCTCTTCTAATGAAAACACAGTTTCTAACCACACATGCAACTTTAAGATACCCGATTGTTCCCTGTAGACTCTTGAACACATTAGAACCATTTTCGAAAGTCATTCTCTCTTATTCAAACTGCAAATCACCTGACCTGACGGACAGAACCACTCATGCCTCATTGGCACTCCGATACCGCAAAATGATATCTTCATCCCAATACAATCAAGCAACTTTCTGCTCTATACGCCGAGCATCCTTTGCCAATAACACTCTAGACATTCCGTCACAGTTTTGCTTCACTCGTACCATCCTCGGCTCAATTTCCGCGACCAGAACTGATTCGCCAGCATGCCTCAAACCGAAACCAACATAGCACATCACCGTGCAATCAGCTAATCAACAACAACAACCTCCCCAACTTGGCTCGAAGCCATATATCAGGACACACTCAATAACCCACAACACTTTTACTCTAATGATGCCACAATACCATAGTGAGATTAAACTCAAATCATTTACAAGTTTGTGAAAACACAGATCATCTAGCACTGTAATCCTCTACAAATCTCGCATTCATCCCCACATCAGTTGAGCCCACTCTCTTATGCGACCCGAAATTCCAAATTTCAATACATACTTTTCACTTGCACATGAAATCTCCTAATATATACATAAGGATCACACCACTTCAAAACGCTTCGCAGGAGGTAACCCACCTGCTTCGCTTCACTATAACATCTCTGTATACCTTCCACCGCCATACACATTACACAGCCACTTAGTCTTCCTGAGTCTGAACTCGTACCGCAACATAAAACTTACTTCACTCTCGACTGGAAACATGAAAAGATTCTTCACGCGCCCATAACTCGGAGCTACACATCCAATCACAATGGAATCATACACTTAATAGTTCATTTATCATCCCGCAGGCCTTCCTTGTCACTACCAAGTCATATAGATACATCTCGCAGCACTAACATACTCATCACACGGACATCCAACCACCATTCCGGCTAATAGGGACAATACCGAACATATAAGTTCAAAACACTTGCTCACACAAAATCAGCAACTCGGTGCTCCAGCCATAGGCAAAGATCCAGCCTCAAGTCCTCCAGACTGGCCCAACATTAACTCACGGAGATTACATCTCGCCCCTTGATCGGGGAATCACAAGCCATCAAGGCACATCTGATACTGAGCGCTCATGCACGCATACAAACGCGTGGAAGGAATTTCAAAAGATTCTTTTCAAGCTGAATCAAGGACGCACGATAAGAATTCAAGAAGGTGGAGTTTTCCTAAAGGTTCTGCAGCCTCTCGAGGAAAAATACAGACGTCTCCGTACCGATCCGGAGATTCTACTAAACCTGCTCATGACTCGTGAGACCTAGTAACCTAGTCTCTGATACCAACTTGTCACAACCCAAACCCCGCTTCGGTCGTGATAGCGCCTCTCGTGAAGACAAGGCCAACCAACCAACCCTATTTGCCTTTTTCAAAAAGAAATGATAACATGGATAAACAATTTTAAAGATGATTCAATAATATTACTTGGCGGAAGTACAACCAAACATGGCCCAAACCGGGGTATCACAAGTCACGAGCATCTAGAGGAGTCTAAATACAACTACAAGGCCAGTAATATACAGAATAGAATTTAGAATCAAAGGAAGAAATCCGGTGCCGCGAACGCTGGCGGTCACCTTACTCAGCTACGATAGCAAAATCTTCAACCAGCTCAAAACCCGCTGCCGGGTGAACAAATACCTGCATCTGCACGCGAGGTGCAGGGAGTAAAGTGAGTACTCCAACTCAGTGAGTAATAAAAGTAAATAATAATTGAGTAGCAAGAAATCACGTAAAGCAACCAACATGCTGTATAGAAGCCGGGTACAGTTTTTTGAGAAAACAGTGAAATCTGTGAAATCTTTAGAAATACCTTGGCTCACTTCAAATCTATTTTGAAAATGATCTTTTCAATAATTACGAAAATGATTTCAAAACAGTTAGTGCTGATAAGCTCAGAAAAATCCGCCCCTCGGGCACAAATACCACAGTATAACAGGTAAAAAGGCAAATAAGTATGCAAGATGAGCACATAAAAGTTCGCCCCTCGGGCAATATCTCAAACTGTACCAGCCCCTCAGGCTCCCTCTCTCAGATCACTCTCAGAACAGTATCATATAGTAACCGCTGCGGCGTGCAGCCCGATCCACATATTGCTGTGGCGTGCAGCCCGATCCATAGCTCACTGTGGCGTGCAGCCCGATCCATATGGGTACCCGCGCTCACTGTGGGGGTGCAGACTCCGGAGGGGCTCCTACAGCCCAAGCGCTATATCACTGCGGCGTACAGTCCGAACCAATATATATATATATATATATATACCGCTGCGGCGTGCAGCCCGATCCATATAAGTATCGCTGCGGCGTGCAGCCCGATCCATATATAACTCTCACATCCAGGCCCTCGGCCTCATATCACTCAGTGTATCCTCACATTTGGCCCTCGGCCACACTCAGTCAGAATATCATCACAAGCCCCTCGACATTAGTAAAACAGTAGTTCTCAGCCCAAATTATCATTTAAAATATCATTTAAGACTCAAATAGAGTAAAAGTGGCTGAGTTGTAAAATAGTGGAGAAACAGTATGACTAAGTTCAAGTAATAAGTCAAAACAGTGAGGAAACAGTGATAACAATCCCCGAAGGATTCAAATAGTTGGCACGAAGCCCAAATATGGCAATCAGCCCAAATCACGATGATAACAAGTAATTTCAGTCAAATACGCAGTAAATTCATCAATCGGGACGGACCAAGTCACAATCCCCCAACGGTGCTCTACCCCACGCCTTACTATCCAGCGTGCAAGTCACCTCAGTATAGCACTACGATGTGCAATCCGAGGTTTCAAACCCTCAGGATATCATTTACAATCATTACTCACCTCGAACCGGCGAATTCTCTAGCTCGCGACGCCTCTGCCCCTCAAACCGGCCTCCACGCGCGTCGAATCTATCCACAATCAGAGCGAATACATCACAATATGCCAATGGGACAATACCCAATCGAAACAATCGAAAAATATTAAAAATCCCGAAATTTGCAAAACCCGAGCCCTGTGCCCACTTCTCGAAAAATCAAAAAATTAACATCACCGGATTTCTTATCTCGCCACGAGTTCATACATACCAAGAACTCTCAAATCCGAGCTCAAATGACCCATTAAATCCCAATTTGAAATATCAAAAACTCAAGCCCTAGTTCATCAATTTTAGGCTTAATTTCCATGAATTTCTAGGTAAATTTCACATAATAATCATGTTTTTAACTCATAAAACTTACCTCCAGTCAATCCCAGTCGAAACCCTCTTCAATTGCTCCCAAAAAGCTCTCAAGATGTTCAACAATTGAGGAAAATAACTTAGGCTCGCGGATGAAATATCATTAAAACCCATTCTGCCCAGACCTCATTTCCGCTTCTGCGATTCCCTTACCGCTTCTGTGGTGGCCGCTTCTGCGGTACATCTCCCGCTTCTGCGGATTTAACAAAAATGCCCAGGACCACTTCTGCGGTCGAATCCCGCTTCTGCGGACCCCGCTTATGCGGTCACTCATCCGCTCCTGCGGAACTCCTCTCAAGCATGCGAACCGCTTCAGCGGTCATATGTCCGCACCTGCGCATACCGCACCTGCGGAAATAATCCACTTCTGCGGAAATCCTTCAATTGCCAACTTTCGCACCTACGACCCATACATCGCATCTGCGGAACCGCATCTGCGGCCCCCCTTCCGCAGATGCGGAAATACCAGGTACCAGAAAACCAGCAATCTCATAAATCCAAAATTCATCCCGATGACCATCCGAAATCACCCCGAAGCCCCTGGGACCTCAACCAAAAGTACCAACACATCTTAAAACATTATTCAAACTTGCTCCAATCATCAAAACACCTCAACTAACACCAAAATCATCAAATTACATCAATTCTGGCCTAAGTTCTTCAAAAACTTCCGAAACACGCATTCGATCAAAAACCCAACCAAATCACCTCCGAATAACCTGAAATTTTGCACACACATCCAAAATCACCTAACGAAGCTACAACAACTCTTGAAAATCCCATTCCAACCCTCGGATCAAAATCTCATCTATCAACCGGAAATCGCCAAAATGCTAACTTCGCCAATTCAAGCCTAATTCTACACCGGACCTCCAAAATAAATTCCGATCACACTCCTAAGTCACACATCATCCCCCGAAGCTAACCGAATCACCGAAAATTGCATCCGAACCCTCTAACTCAATAGTCAACATCCGGTTGACTTTTTTTCCAAAACAAGCCTTCTTTAAAGAGACTAAGTGTCTCATTTTCTACCAAAACCAATCCAAATTAACTCTAACACACCAAATACTGATAATGAAGCATGAAGAAGCATAAAAAATGGGGGAAACAGGGCGGTAACTCCTGAGACGACGGGTCGGGTCCTCACACATAGCCCACAACTCAACCACAATATGTACAAGAATCTCAAAAATAACAAAATAAATGAGAAACAACTCAACAAGGGAAAGGTATCCCAATAATCAACAACTTCAACCACAATATATTAATAACTTTCACAACTACAACTTCAATAACCCAACAATGAAGTTATTTTCATAAAACAACGACTTCCAATTCAAGTACATAACATAAGCTTAACAATAAAAGAGATAGCATGAAATAGCAACTACGACTAAATGCATGAGAATAATTCAACAATGGAGAGAATACATGTAACAACTACTACAAATAAATGCATATAAGTGTAACCTTGACAATGAAAACTAGTACATATAATAACAACTTCAATTAAGGCATGTAAGAATGAACTTAACAATGAAAGATAGAACAAATAATAACTTCAATGAAGTACTTAAAAGTAATCTAAGAGTCTAAACTGGTCAAATACCACATATAAGCCCGCGTACACACTTGTCACCTCATGTACACGTCTTCCACATAATTCGATTAATACAAACAACCCAAATCCTAAGGGGTAGTTTCCCACACACACAAAGTTAGGTAAGATACTTACCTCAACTAGGCCAAGTCAACACTTAAAATAACTTTTCCCTTAATATTCGCCTTCGCACACGGCTCAAATCTAACAAAAAATGACCTAATATCATCAAACAATGCAAGAAAAACCAATTACGATTATTAAAGTTATGGTCTTTACACAATTCCCCAAAAGTCAACCCCAGACTTCCCATTCAAAACCTGGGTCCAAGGGTATATCCCAACTACCCTAATCCCACGAGTCCATATATGAATTTTGTTTTTAATCCGAGTCTAATTCGACTCTCAAATCCCAAATTTTTATTTTTCAAAATATAGACACAATTTCTCTTTGATTCTCATAAATTTGATATTAATATCATATATAATCATGTAATATAGTTGAAAATTGATCAAAATCACTTACTCAATGATTGTAGGTAAAAATCCCCTCTCCAAATCGCCTTCTACCGAGTCTAGAATTCTAAAATAAGAGAAATGAGATCGAATCCCGACTTCACAGCCCTTTTGTTCAGGTGTAGATGTCGCAATTGCGACACTAGGTTCGCAATTGCAAACCCTCGCAATTGTGGAGCCTGGCAGCCTAATGGAAAGTCGCAAGTGCGTACAGATGCGGCCAAATGGTTGCAATTACGAAACTACCCAGTCTAGCTTACATTTGGCAAATGCAATCAAGGTATCGCATATTCGATTACTGAGGCCCTCTGCTATGATCGCAATTGCGATACTAGTGCTAGCAATTGCGACACCTGAGGCACCCGCACACCAGCAATCTGGAATTGAATCCAAACCATTTCGAAACACATCTGAAACTCACCCGAGCCCTCGGGGCTCCAAACCGAACATCCACACAAGTCTAAAAATATCATATGAACTCACGTTCGCGATCAAAACACCCAAATAACATCTAGAACCATGAATCGGACATCAAAACGCATGAAATTCAAAAGAAAACTCAAGAACCTCTAGAATTGCAACCAAGCGCCCGAATCATATCAAACCACTCCAAATGACACCAAATTTTGCAAATAAGTTCCAAATAGCAAAACAGACCTATTCCAAGTCCCAAAACTAAATTGCGAACCTGATAGCTACAAAGTCAACCTACGGTCAAGCTCAGGAAACTTTCTAAACCACGAATTGCCAACTTTCGGCAAAACAAGTCAAATCAACTTATGAACCTCCAAATTTAATTCCGGGCATATGCCTACGTCCAAAATCACAATATGAACCTATCGGAGCCATCAAAATACTGTTCCGGGGTCATTTTCATAAAAGTCAAACTTCGGTCAACATTTTCAACTTATGCTTCTAAACCAAGAACCAAAGGGTCCAAATCAACCCAAAACCTTCGTGGAACGAACCTAACCATTCCCGCAAGTTATAAAATCACAAATGCACATGTGTGAAGCATCACAAGGGGAAATAGAGCTCAAATAAATAAAACGATCGATCGGATCGTTACACGAGTAGTGGACACATAAATATGCGTGTGACACCAAATATTTGTAAATATTTTATTCTAATATAATATATTACGTCATATCAATTATGAATTCAAGATGATAGTAGAAATATTAGTGAAACAAGTGATGAGATGTACCTAATCGAAGTCTTTCCACCATAAGAGGTACCACCAGAATTAATTTGAATAATTAATCTTTTTCTCGTAAATACCACAATAACCACATTCAAATATCCAAAGAAAAACTCTATTTTTATTCTTAACTAGTACAATCTACGCATTACGTACGTCAGAAATTTATCTTGTACATTTAGTTTGTATAAAAAAACTAACAACGTTATACAAAATTGTTGAAAAATAAAATATGAGACATAAGACATACATATGCAATATTTAAAAACCAAATGTATAAGGAAAAGATTACATATGTATTAGTAGCAGCTGAAAACCTACCTAATTTTCACGACCAAGTTACTCAGTCTCATTGTCTACACATGTCTTTTAGATTACTTTTTTTGGTTAATAGTACTGTCAGGGTCAATATATACACACCATACTATTCCACTGTCCACTTGCATCGTTTCACTAGTGCATGTACCACTTAGCTTTGTCCCCCTAATGTCACAACCCAGATCTTATCAAGTCGTAATGATACCTAACAATTTGCTAGGCGAATCAATCAACATAAAAGACAACCTAAATTGAAGTTCAAAATAAATAATAAAATAAGAATACAAATCTAATATAAACTACCCCAATAACTGGTGTCAAAAGTCATGAGCAACTAAAAATAGAATATAATGGTGGTTCGAAGAAAATATATTATCTGTTACAATATACATAAACAAAATTGTAAGATCTAGACTACCATGAACAAAATCACAGCTAATACTAGAACGCTGATGCCTTCAATCACGGCCCAAAATCCCACCTTAAGGATCCTGATTGCACCTAGACTCTAAAACTAGGTAAGCCGATTACTTACAATAATTAAACTAATTAAACATGATATTACGAAACAGAATTTAATATCAATAAGAAATTTAAAGGTGATACATGCACACACGATGATAATCACTACAATTCCCCAATACTAGGTAGTATAAAGTTACGAACCCTAGCTGAATACATACAAATGTCTAAATACGATACTATTCGTATAGGAATTTGACAGTATAAATGTAAAGGAAAAGACTCCAAGGAACTGCGATGACCAAGTATCTCTACCCTGAATCCTCGCGATCCTTAGTATCGACATACCACCATGCACATAGCATGGAGTCCGATCCCCGCCCGATCGACTAAGCCGTCTTACCCCAATGTATGCGAGTGGACATAGTAATACAATACCACCATGTGAGCGGCATGACGTCCGATATCAACCCGATCGGCTAAGCAGTCTCACCACAATACCGTGTGGGTCGACATGGCCCTTCCGAGCTATCAACTCATCCCAATCAAGGGGAACTGTCACGACCCCGGTTCGCCCTCCGTGAACTATCGACGACACCTAGTCTCTATGACTAGGTAAGCCTAACAATGCGGAATATAAACAATAATTGCGGAAGAAATAACTAAAATCGGAATAATAAAAATAAACAGTGTTTAAGGTGCCGCTCGGCACATACTATAACAACTTTCGATGCTAACAAAATTCCCAAAACCCGGAATCTCACAAATCACAAGCTATGAGATACATAAGAAGCTCTAACTCCGGAAATATCTAAACAAGGGATAATACTGAAAGGGCTATACTTATTATAGAAGATAGAAAGGGACTCCTCGGTCTGCGGACGCAGTAGATATACCTCGAAGTCTCTACAGAACGCCTCCTCCCACGGGTGATAGAACTGGGTGGAAAATACCTGGATCTGCACAACAAAAATGTGCAGAAGAGTAGTATGAGCACACCATGGCGGTGCCCAGTAAGTATCAAGACTAACCTCGGTGGAGTAGTGACGAGGAACAGTCGAGACACCTACCGATCTAATAAACAGTGCAAAGGTAGGAACAACAGAACATGATATATATTTATATAAAGACTGTACGAAATGACCAACAATGCTACAATCACAATAAGGGAAAAGAACAACAAGTAACAACGAAAATATTAAGAATGATGACACATGAGAATGGGCAAAAACTCATCCCAAATCCTAAGTCACAATACAGTAAAAGGAAAACAAAACAATAACTCAGATCCTACGATGGTGTTCAAATCAGGTCTTATCCAACAATGTCCACGAATTACCGAATCTCGGACACTTACAACTCACGAGTCCCAGTACCTGAAATCTAATCACTGGCATCCCGTGCCCTTATCAGCCTCACGGTCACACTGACAACTCACCTCACAACTCCCACGAGATAAAGTTCATATAGGTAAACGTACCACAATCACAACATTTGAACAAAACAAAAATGCCCTCAAGCCATCACAAATACTCACAATCAACCCCTGACATAGCCCGCCTTGTTCCGCCACGTGTGCAAATAATAACATAATAAGTGCCCGCCTTGTTTCGCCACACGTGCATCATAATGTTCTCACCTTATTTCGCCACATGCGCAACCCACATATAAGCATATATACATATCCCGCCTTGTTACACCGCATGTGCAATATATCAATAGTAGCAATAGCACGGCAGAAACCTCGTGCGACCCCACAACAACAACCGCACGGCAGAAACCTCGTGCATCACAATATCAATAACTGCACGACAGAAACCTCGTGCATCACAATATCAATAACCGCACGACAGAAACCTCGTGCATCACAATATCAATAACCGCACGGCAGAAACCTCATGCATCACAAGATCAATAACCGCACGGCAGAAACCTCGTCCATCAACACCCCAAGTACAACAACAACAATAACAATATATATACAAGAACACAACAAGTAAATCAACTCAACAAGCGAGAAAATAATATGAAGCAACGACCCCATAGCATGTAGTTCAACAATAAGGGAGTTAACAAGAGTCAAGTAAATTTCAAATAAGGAAATATCAACTAAACATAGAGTATCTACTCTTCTTTCAAAGGTTGGGCAGGTTAAGAAGGATATACAACAATTTCAATTAAGACTAAATAATTACATGGGTGATAATAATGATTTCCAATAAAACAAGCAGTTATGAAAGTTAACGCGACAATAGAGGAAAGATCTTCAGTTAAGCGAATGTAAGAGTCAATTAGGCAATACGAATGAACCATAAAGTAGTAAATTCCAAGTAAAACATGTAGAGGTGAAAACTAGTAATAGGGAATTCAATCATATCAAGAACAACTTCATACTCAATGAATATAAGGACCTAAGAATCCTAAAAGGCCAAGTTTCCACAAATAAGTCCGAGCACGCACTCGTCACCTTGCGTACTCGGATTACAATCAATAGAGTAGACTCAAATCCTAAGGGGAAGTCCCCCACACAAGGTTAGGCAAGATACTTACCTCGAACCGGCTCAAATCAACTAGAAATCACGTTCTTGCCACGAGTATCTGACTCCAAATGGCCCAAATCTATTCAATTCAATTGCACATGGTAAATAATACTTCAAGTAACTGATTCTACAGTTATATTCTAAGCTAATACGCAAAATTATGTAAAATAACCAAAATGCCCCTTGGGCCCACGTCTCGAAATTAGGTAAAATTTATATTTCCAAAAACCTCGTACTCTCACGAGTCTAACCATACCAAAATTATCCAAATCCCATAACATTTCGACCCTCAAATCATCAAATCTATCCAAGAGGATTTTCTAAACTTTTCCAACTAAAATCACGGATTTAATGCCAAAACTTGTAATAGATTCGAGTTATCTAACCAAAATTAAGTTAAGAACACTTACTCCATTGTTTTCCTTGAAAAATCTCTCGAAAAATCGCCTCACCCGAGCTCCAAATTGGTAAAAACGGAAAAATGGGACGAAGTCCCATTTTCTGAACTTAAAACATTCTGCCCATGGATTTTCGCATCTGCGGTTTCATATCTGCGGAAAATATACCGCATCTGCGGTTCCATATCTGCGGAAAATATACCGCATCTGCGGTTCCTGAAGGAATGACCCCAAAACCGCTTCTGCGGCCCTTTAGCCGCTTCTGCGGTGCCGCATCTGTGGTTCCCAAGCCGCAGATGCGAAAATACCAGAAGCAGCAATACTACAGCTGCTGCAACACTTCTTCAACCTTCCTGTCAACCATCTGAAATCATCCCGAGGCCCCCGGATCTCAACCAAAAGCACCAATAACACCTAATACCTCATTCAAACTTGTACCAAATTCTTAAACCACCTAAAACAACATCGGAAACTCGAATTAATCAAGGATTTAGGCCTAAGAACTCCAAATTTCCTCAAAATACACTTTCGATCAAAACCCTAACCAAACCACGTCCGAATGACCTAAAATTTTTCACACACGTCACATTCAACACTACGGAGCTACTCCAACTTCCGGAATTTTATTCCGGCCCTCAGATCAAAATCTCGCTATCGAATCGGAAACTCCCAAAATTCAACTTTCGGCATTTCAAGCCTAAATTAGCTACGGACCTCCAAAACACAAACCGACCACGCCCCTAAACCCGAAATCACCTAACGGAGCTAACGGAACCATTGGATTTCCATTCCGAGGTCGTATTCACACTGTTCCGACTACGATCGATTTTCTAACACTTAAGTTCTCATTTAGGGACTAAGTGTCCCAAAACTCTCCAAAACTCAAAACCGAACATCCCGGCAAATCAAAATAGCAGAAATAAACTTGGGGGAAGCAGTTAATAGGGGATCGGGGCATAAATTTTAAAAACGACCGGTCGGGTCGTTACAGGAACAATCTCAATATAACATAACGGAGATTCACCCCTCAATCAACTCCTACACCAGCACGTGTAGTTTTGGGCCTAGGCATTTATGACCCAACCTTCCTCGATGACCTAATGATACTTCCAAAAATATTTATCACATAAAAGAATCATATTCATTTCATAGCCTCTCATACTTCCTTTAGTTTCATTGGCACTCTTGACCCCATATGTGCATCACTCTTGGAATTCCTTCAGCTTCAAGGATCATCATAAGTTATTAACATAAAGAACATTTGGAAATCATGAATTTAAATACATGAGTAATAAGAGTCTTAGACACATTGAAATTTTCTTCCCAAAAGAGAGCATAATGATTTGCAATTGAAATATAAATTCCAGTCACAAGCATTAGGTAAAATAACCATAGTTGAAACATTTTTCCAATGGAGAGTAACATGATAGGAAATTGGAATGACTTGAGTACATAAGCATTCTGATAGATCATTTGCTAGAGGCAATGCGGACGATAAGAATAGAGGCTTGAACAAACCACATTTAGAATTTACAAGGAACTCATGGATTCCGATTTTATAGGAGTTTAGCCAACATACTTGATCGAGCTCTCTTTAGGATTACTACAATGATCCACCACTCTTAGCACCTTCAATCTATAGAAACATAATCAAATTGAATAATTATTAGGGAGGCATTCATAGGCTTAACCATTATTGGTATTTCATCAAAAACTAAGTGCAAAATCGAATACAAGGTTTTATAATGGAATTTTCTCTCCTCAAAACCAATTTCAACAACAAGAAATCAATGTACGCAGTTCTACAACACTTCTCAACCTTTACTGGCACATACATGTCCGACCATCTATTCCAAACTTCAAGGATCACACTTCTTAGCCCTCACATACACGCACATTCGAGTTAAAGGGCTTGTGACTTCTGATCACCATCTCATAAGCCCCTTCACTATAAAATAATACCTAAACCCATTACAAAGCTGGCATGGAACATTAGGGACGAAGTCTTAACTGGTTAGTTGATGACCTTATGAGGTAGCTTCTTTGAATCTTCGAGATTGAGCAAGAATTAAGGAGTAAAACTGTTGGAGCTTCTTCCTCTCTCTTTAAGATACTCTCCTCTCTCTAAAATAGTCGTTTATGCCTTCCAAAACGACCCATGATACCTTTTATTAAAATAGGGTAGGGTAAAATTTCATAAAAATTAACCCTTCTAGCTGGGTCTGCGATCGCAGATGGGACCGCGAAACAGGTATGCGGTCCGCGAAGTGGACCGCGAAATGGTTCTCCAAAACTGGGCTGGCCGAATGTCATGATCCGGGATCCCAACCTCGGGGCCGTGACGACACCTAACATTCCACTTGCTAGGCCAGCCAAGTTAGCTAATTACTTAACCAATTTTAAAAATTTAAATCAAGACACTAATAATAAGGAACTGTAATAGTCTGAAATAAATATGATAAATCCATATAGCATAGTTTAAACATATCCAAAAATTTGGAGTCACGAATACATGAGCATTCTAGAATTCTAGAGATAAAGTCTTAACAAAATACAACCGTTTGAAATAGGAAAACAGTAAAAATAGGATATAAGGGGACTTCAGGGACGCGAACACTAGCAGCTCTACCTCAAGTCTCCAAAGGTAGTTGAATCCGAGCAGTCTTCGCTACACGCCGCTGGGACCAACACCAGTATCTGCACAAGAAGTGCAGAAGTGTTGAGTACAACGGACCCCATATACTTTGTAAATGCCGAGCCTAACCTCGATGAATTAGTGACGAGCCTATGGCAAGTCACTCACAAATAATATGTACGAAACAGGAATATAAATAAAATAATAAACTTAAATAACTGGACCCGTAGGTCAACTACCAGAGGGCCCCATAATACATAATCCCAAATCTCATATCACAATACAGAGAACAAACTTTACAGCCACAAACAACTACAACGCATCAAATTTATTGCGGTGTGCAACCCGATCCTAACAATTAACACGATACTTGTCACGACCCTAATTTTCCTCCTTAGGATGTCGTGATAATACCTAAGCCTAACATTTGATAATAACTTGATAGAAATAATTAATAGAAAACTAAAGCAAGACTGATAAACTCATATAACCTTTCAAAATAGGATCTCAACAACACACTTCCCAAAACTGGTAGAACTGACTCATAAGCTCTATAGAAAAAACTAGAATGTCTACTACAAACTGTCTGAATGAGAAATACAACAGAAAAGAAAGACAAAGGAAGGTGGATCCGAGGCATGCGGATGCCGAGCATGTATACCTTGAAGTCTCCGGGAAATCAACTACAACCAATTACTAACGTCCAGCACGAGCAGACATACCTGGATTGTCACACCTCCTTTTATCCCGAAGGGATATGAGTTTTTCCAATTAAAGTGACATTAATCGAAATGGAATTATTTATTTTATTCAGAGTCACCACTTGGGATAATTTATGGTGTCCCAAGTCACCCGTTTATTTTTACGTCCCAAATCGAGGAAATTCGACTTTTATTTTTAAAGTCTGCGAACCAGAAATTCTAGATAAGGAATTCTGTTAACCCGGGAGAAGGTGTTAGGCATTCCCGGATTCCGTGGTTCTAGCACGGTCGCTTAATGATTATTACTTGACTTAAAAATGTCTAATTACTTATTTTAGGACCTATGTGCATTTACCTATTAACCGCTTTTAATCACTTGAATTATTCGTAATTATGGAATTATCTTGAAACGAGTCACACGTACGTGTACTCTTTTTGTTTGGTGTGTCAGGAATCATGTCACGTGTACGTGTACACAATTAATAGCACTTTATTATTTTTAAGATTGTTTTGTCAAAGTTACGCAAACGCATACTTTATCTTTAATTTGGGAAATCATAACTATGTCACGTGAACGTGTACAATAATCATGATAACTTATTGGTTAACACGCGCCTAAAGCATACTAGCTTATTCGAAGTATTCCGTTTATTTATCTTTTTCGATCCGAGACATATATTTATATATTTATTAAGATTGTTTTACCAAAGTTGTACGAATGCATGCCTTGATTTTAATTTTGAAACTTGTAATTTTGCCACGCGGACGTGTACATAATCACAATAATAGATTTTTAATACGTGCCTAAAGCATGCTACAATGTTCGAATATTATTTTTCCATCAAACACCGAAAGCCCCTAATATTTTCACCTAAGCCCACATGAATGCTTTAACAACTCAGGCATAAGTTCTTTTCTAAGACTAATTGACCATAACAACAATTTTCATGACTACACAAATGAACAGTGAACAAACGTGAACTAAAATTAACATGGGAAAAACAAAATATTTCTCTAAACACACATACTTTCAGCAATTAAATTAGATTTAAACAAATGAGAAAACAGAATGGGAATGAAAACTATATTAAAAAGGATCAACAAATATGAAAGAAAAATAAAGTCATCATGGCTGTGGTTTTTCACAAAAAAAGGAACAATATTTGTTCCAATCTATTATTTCTAATTATCAAAACAATATTTTTACTAAAGAAAAATTAAGATTCATTCCCTAGCTGGCATCACAAATTATTTGCAAAGAAAGCAAGCAATTTGAGAACAAATCGGCGTTAGAATGGAAGTGAGTAAAATCTTATCTCATGGGCCATAATAGTCCACATAATTCATTAGATCATAACAACACTCATCATAAAATAAATTTAAACAAACAAAAAAAAAAGACATGATAATATAATCAAAAGTCCCAAAAGAATAATAAAATCGAAGCAAATAAAACTACCTCATCATTCGACAGCATAAAACAACATAAAAATTGAGAAGAGTCTGGAACGGACCTTTAGTGAAGCCAAAATTGTATTTTTGATTCAATAAAGAAAAGCTCTTTTAACAAAGCTTTACAGCAGGGACAAACACCAAACAAAGCTTCAAAGTTAATATTCCAATAGACTGAAATTTATACCGGTGAAACTCGAATAAAATCCGGAACCGAAAACCTCGACGGACTCGGAACTCGCTTAATTGTTTCTGTCCGTTCCCTTTCTTTGCCTTTTTGTTTTCTTTGCTTTTCAAAAAAGAAAAAAACTCAAAATCTCGTTCTTCTTCTTTCTCCTTTTCCTTTTCAAAAGCTTTCTCCTTTTCTCCTTTTTTTCTTTTTCTATCTTCTCTTCCTTCTTCTTTTTTTTTTATCTTCTTCCTCTTATTATAAAGAGAATTGGTGGTTATTTTATAATGTGCCAAGGAGTGGGTTTACATGGGATTGAGGTGAGGAAATATGTGAGGGTGTGTGCAAGATGTGAGAGAGTGGGGGTGAGACATGAGTGAAGTGGGGAAGTGGGATAGATATGTGGGGGTAGTACGTGGGTAATGGGATAGGGGAGTTAAGCAAAAGAAAAATGGGGCTAAAAATAAATTAAAAGCTACTAGTCTACTTATTAAGTTCTTAATTAAACAAAAATATTTTTTTTCTTATATTTAAATATAGGAACAAAATATAAACTCTAAGAATATGCAATTTTTTAGCTTTTTAATCTTTCTCAAATAAAAACAATGAAAAAAATGAGATAAAAATTTAAAGTATCAATATTAGACACCTTAAAGAAATATTTACAATAAAATAGAATAAGATATGGGTGTGGTCAAAAATTAGGTGTTCACATGGATCTATACAAAAAGATGTGCAAAAGCATTGTATGAGTATACCACAACGGTACCCAGTAAGTATCAAGCCTAACCTTGGTAGAGTAGTGACGAGGCCAAGTCAAGACACCTACTAGGACATAATAAGCAGAATGAAAACATAATAATGAGAAGTAATGGAGGGCAGAGAAATTAACTGATACGGAACAAGTTAACAACATAGACTAATGCCAGAATTATAAGCATAGAGATAACATCAAGGAAGCAGTTAAAGAGAACCACCATAGTCAAATACGGATCCAAACTGATAAGACAAGGAAGAATAAAAGAAACAAGAAGTGTTTTATCAGTAACTCTTTACAACATGAGATAAACAACAAGAATCACAATCGAGGTACCGTCTCGTACACAACTAGAATCACAACCGAGGTACCGCCTCTTTATATCAAGAATCACAACCGAGGTACCGCATCGTTTACAATAAGAATCACAACCGAGGTACCGCCTCATATTCACATTTTTCAATTTCAATCACAATCTTTCCTTATACTGCCGCGTGAGCATTACATTTAAATAGTTTTGAAAACATTTTTGACAACATAGCTAGATGCACTTTATTCCACTCTATGACGCTGCATGGCTTCAAGTAATTCCCTTACAAGCAACAGGCACATAAGTCCCACCTTATGACGCCGCATGCACATTAGTCTCTATCCTTATACCGACATTGCGCATCAATATCATATCTGTAAGGCCTCGTAAAATTTTACCAAAAACTCGGGGTTTCGTGCTGCCGAGGTGAAATTATATGTTAATGATTAGGTTTTAGGGTTGAGCAGTGCGTTGGGGAGTTGAAGAAATTTTTTGGCAGAATAGGGCATTTTTACGGTGTACTATGCGACTGCAGAATCACTTTGCGCGCCGCAGATCTGCGGTAGAGTGAAGCAGAGAACTCGGCAAATTTTGGATGATATTATCGATTTCGCGGCCGCATAATCATTTTGCAGGCCACACAATCCATCGCAGATCCAACGTAAAAATTTCCATAGGGGAGTTCTGCGCCGCATTATGCGACCGCAGAATTATCTGCAGACCGCAAACTGGTCGCAGAGTGAAGCAGAAAATGCCTAGTTCTAGAGGGCCATTATGCGGCCCATTTTGCGGACTGTAGAAGCGTTATACGGTCACATATGCGATTGGAGATCTACATTGGTGCTTTATTTTTTGGTTTTATAAACCCGACCCACATTCTTATAAAACAATGAGGGGTCATTTTAGAAGGTTCAAACTTACATTTTTAGAGAGAGGAAGGTGGTCTAGAGTGAGAGAAGGAGTTTCTAAGTCATTTGTTCATCAATATTTGCTCAAGACTTGAAGATTTCACAAGGGTAACTCACAAGGTCTTCAACCAAAAGTAAGACTCTACACCCTAACCCTCAATTTCGAGATTTAGCTAAAAATAGGTAACAGGGCAAGAAATTCTTGGGTATGAGCGTGTGTCTATGCATGCATGTACAATCATGAATTGTGGGAGGATTGTTGAGCTCAATTGGGTAGACTTTGGGTAGTGAAATGGAGGAATTCACCATAGGAGGATCTTGAAATCATAATGAGCACCTAGTGTTTGATAAAATACTCAAATGAGCTGGAACCATGAACTCCTTCCTAATTTGTGTTCGATTTTGCTATATCTCTAGATAGATCAAAGTTGCTAGGATTCCGAAACAGTGTAGCGAATTAAGGAAAGCTCAAAGCGAGGTATGTTGGCTAAGCTCTTCTTTTAGAATTGAGCCCCACAATGGACTTGTATGTCCCGTGATGCTCATCATATATTGATTTTTCCTAATAAGCCTTGTGTCAAAATAAATATGCGTTCAATATGTATTCCCGAGGTTCTTGTTATGTTGAGCCGCTATTTGAGAATGTGGTTTAAGAATGGGCTGTGTGTTAATGTGTTATGATTTTTAAAATATTATTCTAATGAAATCTATCATGTCAACTCGCATGTGCCTAAGACCCTAAATTGCTCAAATGTGTGTTTAAAGTCTTAAATTGAAAAACCTTGTTGTTGATTTTCCATGATGATATTTGAAAGTGAAAGAATAGAGCATGAAATATGATGTGCGGCCAACGTGCCAAGAATGATATTGCATAAGGGCCATTGATGCCGATGAAATGAATGATATGTAAAAGATTATGAAATGAGTGGTGTATCCCTTTAAACAATAAATGATTTGGGAGTATCGTTTAGCCACCGAGGAAGGGTAGGTCAAAATAACCTAACCCCAAAACTACACGTGCCGGTGTAGGTGTGATTGAGGAGTAAATCCCCATGTTAATATGATAAGGTTGTTTCCCCTTATATGGGATGATATTGATGTTTTGAGATGTTTCCCCTTGAATGGGATGAGATTGTTGCTAGCAAGATGTGATGTGATGTCGATCCATACGACATTGTGGTGAGACGGCTTAGCTGATCGGGCTGAGATCGGATGCCATTCCACGTACATGGTAGTATTGTGAGTGGATGTCTCGGGGTGAGACAACTTAGCCAATCGGGCTAAGATCGGAATTTGTGCTAAAAGCACGATGGTGTATCGGTGCTAAGGATCTCCCAACTTAAAAGATTGAAACTTAATTGAAATTTACCTTGCCCCTAACTTGACACCTTGATACTATTTGAGTCTCTTATTGATTTTATGTTTCCTTCTCCATTCACAGTGTCGTGCCCCCTTTTTCCTCGCGGAGTCCGGGTTTCGACATTTGGGACAACTCCTTTCCCTTTTGGGATTGGGTAAGAGATTTGAAGAGTCGCCACCTAACAGATTAAGGTGCGTTAGGAGTATCTACTCGTACACTACAGTGGAAGTGTGTTGAATTAAGAACAGACAGTAAACGCCTTTATTATGGACACTTTATTCTGTCTCCACTTATGAAAGGCCAAGCCGACATAATAGGCATTGCGATGCAAAGAGCGTTACTTGGAGAAATAGAAGGAACATGTACCACACGTGTAAAATTTGAGAAAGTCCCACATGAATTAAAGCAAATAACTCATGAAACCAGTTTGCATCACCAGAGATCAGGTAAGGGCTTGAAATTACCTCGAGGGGAAGGTGTTAGGCACCCCTCGAGGTCCACAACAGTGGATCCTGACCAAACAAAATTAAGCGAATTAGTCTTATGGAAAAATAAATAATTTAGACAAATAGATAATTACTTTAAAACAAGAATTAAAGGGGTCCTACGTTTTTTAGCCTATAGGATCATTTCCATGCAATATTTGGTAACCTTCCCCAAATTGGGGTGTTACACATAACATTAGCGCACATGTCATCATTTCCTTTACTACCCAATTACTATCTTTCAGTTATTACCTAAGCGTTCTAGTAGCCTCTAATGCGTACCTTATGCGTGCACTACCCGTCCCTTACCTATAGTCATGGAGGTGTTTAGGACTTCTATTTTTTGGATGGATCTAGAATTACTTATGTTGCTTAAAAATGAGAAAAACTAAGCGACAAACAAAATTCAAAGGACGGTCACATAAGGAGCAATAAAGGCTCATGTTAACCTCCACAAATAAATAACAAAAACACGCAATTCAAACAGAGCAGTTTGTCAATTTAAGACCCTATAGGCAGGATATCTAGATGAGCATGAATAGAATATAGCATAACATCTTTATTAAAGCGAGCAGCAGTACCTATCAGTTTGCCTACTGATCTTTGGTTAATATTCTGAATCTGGGCATGTCCCAAGCAGCAGAAAATTTACAGTTTTTCTTTTAGGCCCACAATTCTTAATTACCCTACAGGCTTGCCTAAGTGAGGACCAGAGAGAATCCTATAAGCATGGTATCTAAACTGTTAATTAGCGACTACAATTTATAAACCAGTTACTGATTTTAACAAACAGTTTTTTATCTCTTTAGATCCTATATACATGCTTTCTAATTATTAGAATCAGTTAGCTCCTATAAACATGATTTCTAGGTGTTTGGACTGATTTATCTGTTTCCTATAGACATGATATCTAAATTGCAGAAACTGATTTTACTTTGATTTTCTATAGGCATGATATCTAAGTGGGCAGAGACGTTAACAGAATGTCATACAAGTTCAGTAATTTGCACAAAGTAGATCCTATATACATGATCTCTAATGCACATTGAGATTGGAAATATGCGTGAAACATGGGTTCTTGATGCAGAATTGATAAACAACCTATGAGCAGGATTTCTAGGATGCCAAGTATGAACTCTAGATTTCAAACGGTGAGACAAGATCTTATAGGCATGATTTCTAGGCGAGCAGTAACATTCAAACAATAACCTATGAGCAGGATTTCTACCCGAGTTTGAACAAAGATATATAAAAATCCCTCCCCAGCTTTTACTAATAACCCCATATCTGTTTTTACAAGGAATATTACGTTATTATAGACTAATATGAATTAATTACACAAAGCTATTCGTTACACTATAGGGAGCCTTAGCAGTCCCATCATAAACCTAAGAGCGAGGCCTTCAGCACAACAGTCTTGAAATAGTAGCAAGATCCATAACACCTTAAGCCATGCTTCCAGTGTGTTAAAGTTCCCAAAGAGCCTCAAGGACCCCGGGCAATGCTCACACTGGATCCATACATTCAACACAGAATTCATTAGAGATTGGAAACTAGCTCCAGTGTGTCGGAGTTCAAAGGAGTCTCAGGGACCCTAGGCATTGCTCACAATGGAGGTGGTAGGAACCTTGATAACTAAGAGTAGAAGTTTGAAAATAGCATATGTAAGGGGAAAGGGACAGTTTTAGAAAACAGTTTGGTTTTTTAGGAACAAATAGGTTCAAATTACAAGACTACAAACAGAACAGAGTCCATTTTGGTATTAATTCAGACATGGAAGATATACCAGCATTAAGGCAATCACAACAATGGCAGAAATACTTGGATTACAGACAAAACTGACCACACATATTGGCAATACCTAAACCTGTTCTGAATAGGGAGCATACAACTGAATCCATCAAGGTTTCACATTACTAAGATTACGCAGTCCATTAATTAACACTAGGTGGGACCATGTAGGCGTATATTGAACAGAAGCATGCTGAAGTTTGAAATAACCAAGCAAACAGCATGTTAATCTAGAAAGAAGTAAACAGAAATCATAGGCTAGACATGCTAAGGTAAACTAACCACACAAGCATATAGAGCAGAGTAGGTTAACAGGGATTAAGGCATACTAGTCAGAAAAATGTAAACATATGGCAAACAGAAGCATGTCGAAGCTTGAAGTAAACTAATCATATAATTACATGGAACAGAGCAAGACAACAAGAACTAGGGCATAAAAATTGAGAAAGAGATGGTCAGGAATCATGTACTAAACAGAAGCATGTTGAGGTTTGTGATAAAACTGACTACATAAGCATACAGAACAGAACAAGATAACAGGAATTAGGGCATACCAGTTGAGGAAAAAGTAAACAAGAAGGTGAAGGCAATTGGAATCCAAGAGTCTAGCCTTGGCTTTCAGCAGACTAGACAATGCAACAAATCAGAGTGATAGAAAGAACTTAAGTTGTGTGAGTGTAAGTGTGTGTTTGTAAGCGTAGGTCCTTGAAATTCAGAATGGTGAAAGAATTATACAGCATACAGTAGAGTAAACAAGTAAGGTAGGAAAATCAAGGGCACACAAATAAGGTATGCAAAATCAATTAACCATTTAATTAGGGCTAACCATCAATCAACCAAGAGGACAGAATCCTGAAAATGTCACTTAAATTAAGGGGAATCTCATACGAAATCAATTAGCGGACATAATTGAGGTTTATTAAGGTACGAATAAGTCCAGAGACCATTTATAGGTCGGTCACACTAATCAAACCCCAAAATCAGGCCAGTAATATAAGTAAGGAAAGTAGTACCAATTATGAATCATATATATAAGGAAAGAATAGGTAAAAATCATTCGAAGAAATACCAGCTTTAAAAGAAAATAATAACTTCAAACCCTAATTAGGAAAATAAATCAATTAACCACTTTAGTTGACAGAGCTAAAGTAAACTGTCAAGAACAGTGAGATAAATAGTCGAGTAATTAAGAACCCTAAGCATAACGAAACGTAGAGATGAAACTCGAGCAAAGAAATTAGTCTTAACAGTAAAGAAGAAGGCCAGAGTTGTTTTAATTTTTTTTTCTAGAAATCCTTATATGGAATAAAAACCCTAGCTTTAGGGAAAAGTGAAATCGGTTGATAATTGTGAGAAAGCACGGGAGAAATTATTACTGATTAATATTCTATGTTACAATAAGCCCTATTTATATATATATATATATATATATATATATATACATAACACATAACCTACTCCTATTACATAAGGAACTAGGACTAATTACATACATTCACATAACTATTCTAACTCTCCCCCTCAAGCTGGTGCATATAAATCATATGTACCGAGCTTGTTGCATATGTAGTTAATACGAGGACCAGTGAGGAACTTGGTGAAAATATCTGCAAGCTGATCATTCAATTTCACAAATTTTGTAGCAATATCTCCCGAGAGTATCTTTTCTCTAACAAAGTGACAGTCAATCTCAATGTGTTTAGTTCTCTCATGGAACACTGGATTTGACGCAATATGAAGAGCAGCTTGATTATCACATACAAGTCCCATCTGACTAATCTCACCAAATTTCAACTCCTTGAGCAACTTTTTGATCCAAATTAGCCCACATGTCGCCATAGCCATTGCTCGATATTCTGTTCTGCACTAGATCGAGCAACCACATTCTGTTTCTTGCTCTTCCAAGACACCAAATTTCCTCCTACTAAGACACAATATACAGACGTAGAACGTCTATCAAAAGGTGATCCTGCCCAATCAACATCTGAGTATCCAACGATCTGCTCATGGCCTCGATCCTCAAACAATAAGCCTTTGCCTGGAGCTGATTTTATATACTGAAGAATGCGGAAAACTGCATCCCAATGACTATCACAGGGAGAATCCATAAACTGACTCACAACACTCACAGGAAAGGAAATGTCAGGTCTAGTCACTGTGAGGTAATTTAATTTACCAACCAATCGCCTATATCTTGCAGGATCACTAAGAGGCTCCCCCTGTCCTAGCAGAAGTCTAGAATTTGGATCCATCGGAGTGTCAACCGGTATACAACATGTCAATCCTATATCCTCAAGAATATCTAAGGCATACTTCCGTTGTGAGATCACAATACCTGAGCTGGACTGAGCTACCTTAATACCCAGAAAATACTTTAGTCTGCCCAGATCCTTAGTTTGAAAGTGCTGAAAGAGATGTTGCTTCAACTTACTAATACCATCCTAATCATTGCCGGTAATAACAATATCGTCAACATAAACGACCAGATAAATACAGAGATTTGAAGCAGAATGTCTATAAAATACAAAGTGATCAGCTTCACTATGAGTCATGCCAAACTCCTGAATAACTGTGCTGAACTTACCAAACTAGGCTCGAGGAGACTGCTCTAGACCATAGAGGGACCGGCGCGACCGACATACAAGGCCACTAGAATCCCGCTGAGCAACAAACCCAGGTGGTTGCTCCAAGTAAACCTCATCCTTAAGGTCACCATGAAGAAAAGCATTCTTAATGTCCAACTGATAGAGAGGCCAATGGCGAACAGCAACCATGGATAGAAAAAGGCAGACTGATGCTATTTTAGCCACGGGAGAGAAAGTATCACTGTAATCGAGCCCAAATACCTGAGTATACCCTTTGGCAACAAGACAAGACTTAAGTCGATCAACCTGGCCATCTGAACTAAGTTCGACTGCATACACCCAACGACAACCAACAATCGATTTACCCGAAGGAAGAGGAACAAGCTCCCAAGTACCACTCAAATGTAAAGCAGACATCTCGTCAATCATAGCCTGTCGCCACCCGGGATGAGACAGTGCTTCACCTATAGACTTAGGTATAGAAACAGAGGACAAAGATGACATAAATGCACAACGGGATGATGACAGACGGTGGTAACTTAAACCGACATAATGAGGATTAGGATTAAGTGTGGACCGTATACCTTTTCGTAGTGCAATAGGTTGATCTAAAGGAGACAAATCCACAGTATTAGCAGGGTCAGGTGCAAAACGTGAATCAGCTGGGCCTGATGCTGGATGCGGACGACGATGATAAGTCAGGAGTGGTGGAGCAGTAGAAGGTTGAACTGGACTAAATGGTGGCACTGGAGCTATAGTTGGTGGAATTGGACTAGGTGGTGGCACTGGACTCGGTGGTGGCACTGGAGCTATAGTTGGTGGAAGTAGACTAGGTGGTGGCACTGGACTCAGTGGTGGTACTGGAGCTATAGGTGGTGGAGCTGTGGAGTAAGATGAATGGGGATAGTGACTGAATCTCCAAAAGACGGAACTGGTAGCACCTCAGAAATATCTAAGTGATTAACTGGACCTGTGAAGTATGGTTGGGTTTCAAAGAAGGTAACATCAACAAACATAGGAAACCGCTGGAGGTCAGGAGAATAACATCGATATCCCTTTTGCATTCTCGAGTAACCCAGAAATATGCACTTAAGAGCACGAGGAGCTAACTTATCTTTTCCTAGAGTAAGGTATTGAACAAAACACGTACTCCCAAAGACACGGGGTGGAAGAGAGAATAAAGGTAAGTGGGGAAACAGGACAGAGAATGGAACTTGATTCTGGATAGCTGAAGATGGCATACGATTAATAAGATAGCAAGACTAAGAACTGCATCCCCCCAAAAATGCAACAGAACATGAGATTGTATGAGTAGGGTATGAGCAGTTTCAATAAGATGTCTATTCTTTCTTTCAGCTACCCCATTTTGTTGGGATGTGTACGGACAAGATATTTGATGAATAATCCCATGGGAGTTCATAAACCCCAAATTGATTTTGAATTTCAGCATGGAAGGTTTGGAAAATAGAAAACAAATCAGATCGATTTTTCATCAAAAATATCCAAGTGCACGTGGAATAATCATCAATGAAACTGACAAAGTAGCGGAATCCCAAGGTAGAACTGACCCAACTAGGACCCCCAAACATCTGAATGGACTAAAGTAAAAGGTGACTGTGCTCGATTATCAAGGCGCCGCGGGAAATGGGAGCGAGTATGCTTACCGAGCTGACATGACTCACACTCTAGAGTGGACAAGTGAGATAAGCTAGGTACCATTTTCTGAAGTTTTGACAAACTGGGATGTCCCAACCGTTTATGTAATAAATCTGGTGAATCAGTAATGGGACAAGTTATTGAAGGAAGACAAGATATGAGTCCATGTGATTTTGCAAGGATAAGGTAATATAGTCCATCTGATTCACGTCCGGTACCAATGATCCGCCCTGTACTGCATTCCTGTATAAAAACAAGGTCATCAAGAAATAAAACAGCAGATTTAAGTGATTTGGCTAAGCGACTAACGGCTATGAGATTCAAAGGACTACCGGGAACATAAAGAACTGAGTCTAAAGGTAAGGAAGGAAGTGGGCTTGCTTGACCTATTGCAGTTGCCATGGTTTGAGACCCATTGGCCATTGTGACTGTTGGAAGAGATTGAGAATATGAAATACAAGTGAAAAGAGATTTGTTACCAGAAATATGATCAGATGCACCTGAATCAATGACCCAAGACTCAGAAGGTGAAGATTGAGAGACATAAGTCGTGCTACTATTTGTTGGAACAATGGATGCTAATCCTGAAGATGTCTGTTTACGTGCTTTGTACTGAAGGAACTCAATATAATCCGGTAAAGAAACCATCTAGATTGGATTCAATGCATTCGATCCAACGGATTGTGTGTCTAAGGCTTCTAAAAAGAATGACATTATAATGTTCACACCGAAAATTACTATTAATGCCAGAAAAATCAGAAAAATTTCTGAAAATCAGCGTTCACGCTGGAAATCACTGTTCACATTGGAAAAATAAAAAGTTGTCGGAATTAGGTTTAAATTGGATGGGTAGGCTCGTAATTGCAAGACGATTACACTGTCCAAAAGAAACTTTTTCAAATTTCTGGCCGGAACAGCCCTCACGCGCCGGCGCGTGGGACAGACGCGCCGCCGGTGGCAGAACTCCGGCAGGCGTGTGGGGGCGTGTGGGCGAGTGTATTCAGGTTGTTTTTTCTGTGGTTTGGTCGCCTATCTCTTGGGAACCTTTTGGTGGTGTTGGATTTCGCGCAACACTGATAATTAGTGACTTTGATGCATATAGTCGCTTAGGTTACTGGAAAATCTCACAGTAACTGAGTTCTTTCTTCCCAGATGTCGCTGGAATGACGCACAACGATCTATTCTCGCCAAAGCTCTGATACCATGTGAGAAAGCATGGGAGAAAATATTACTGATTAATATTCTATGTTACAATAAGCCCTATTTATATGTATAGATAACACATAACCTACTCCTATTACATAAGGGACTAGGACTAATTACATACATTCACATAACTATTCTAACAGTAATAATAGTAAAAATGAAAAAATCTTAAAGGGAAATACTAAACAAACTCAAAATACTTCAGATCTAAAGAGATCTGAACTGATTTAGCCAGAAATAGCTAGGTTTGTACAAAAATAAACAGAGGCAAGAAAAATCTGGTTTGAACCAGAGATTTGAAGCCATAAACACGAAGATATTAGTACTCACAAACATAGGAATGGACACAGACGGATTTCATCGAGAACATGAGGGGTTTGAGCCAAATCTAGTTCGAATCTCTTTGAGATTCCATCAGGCAATACGAAAATCGTAACACCAAAAGAGATAGGAGGCCAGATAAGGCCTGGAATCGGAGAAGAAACCCATTGATCGAAGGGATTTGTGACGGCGGGGCTAGGGTTTGAGGGGGGGTGAGAGAGAAGAGAGGAGAGAAGGGATCCAGAGGCAGCGGGTTGGGGAAATGAGTAGGGTTTGGGGTCGTTTAGTTAATTAAAAAGGAAGGACTGTCCTGGACCGTTGATCTTCTGAGATCAACGGCCAGGATTAAATTCGAGGTTGAGGCGGGTCTAATTGAGCGGGTATGGGTATGGGTATTGGGTTATGGGCTAATTTAATTGGGCTGGGGTAGAAATTGGGCTAAGGTCCGAAAATTAAAAGAGGCTATATGTTAAATACCCAATTAATTTGATAAAATAATTTATAAAAATAGCTAACAAATGATAAAAAATGTTATTTATGCATGGAAATAATTTAAAATAATTACTTAATATTATAAAAATATAAAAGGTCAATTTTGTGTAAAATAAAGTAATTTTGCATACATGGGCTATTATCGCAATTGTAACCTAAAGATGTAAATATGGTTATTCATAAAATAATTAAAGCTTAGTATAAATGTAAAATGATAGAATTAAGTAATAAAATTATTATAAAATTATTTATGATGCAATTAGTAATTATTTATATAATAAAAATTCCAGGGATAAATTAATTAAAATCCTTTAAAAATGCAGAAATTGTGGAGAAATATCAATTTATGCTCATGAATTGTTTTGAAAGTATGTATGCATTTAAAAAGATATATGAGGGAAAAATTGGGTATCAACAGCTGCCCCTCTTTACCCGAGAAGGAAGAAAGAGTTGTCGGGTAAATTAAATGATGACTGATTTTGATCGAATGGGGTGTTTTGAAAAATATAGGCCGCACCCTGGTCTCTGAGCTGCCTACATATCCCTAGTTTTACAATAATCAGGCCATGTGTAGTTCTGGACCCCCCGGTGAATGAAACCGATGGAATTGTTACAGGAATGGTAGTATGTTTTGGAAAAGGTTCTTTTGTGAAGGGTGGTATCGGATGGGTTTGTGCGAAGTTTTGAAGGCGAATCTGAATTGTAATGGATGTATCACAGGGCAGGTATCTGAACGGTCATAGAGTGAAGGTGAGCAATTGATGGAATCGGTTATATTTTAAATGATGGCAATGTGTAAACAGTAGCGGAAACCGGAGCGAAAGTTGCTCCTCTTTGAAGAATGGTTACCTCCTGGATGTCCTGCAAAGCTTAAAGCACAATGCACGCGAGTATATAGATTACTGTGAGAATCTAAACATGATGCAAATTCCCTTTGGACCATGAAAGGTTGTCTTTGGACAGTAAAGATGGCGTCCTCAGACCATGACGTCCTGGGCCATGAATCATGAGATAAGGGGTTCGCAGGCCATGAAATGATGTTCTCGGGCAATGAGAATGGTGCCTCTGAAGCATGACGCCTTTGAACAAGTTGGCTATACATCAGCCCATGAAATGTAGAGACATGATACCAAAGGTAATAACAAAGCAACGCTTAGCCTTGTGCAGAGTTTGGGGGTAGAGCTTAGCCCCGAGAGAAGAAGATAGTGCAAAGTTTTAGAATAGAGCAACATTTATGCAGAGGGAGACAATGCTTAGTCCCATGAGAAGGCAGTGCTTAGCCTTATGCAAATATGGAGGCAGGGCTTAGCCTCATGCAAGATTTGAGATAGGGTTTAGTCTCATACAAAGAGAAGGCAATGCTTAGCCTTATGCAAATATGGAGGCAGGGCTTAGCCTCATGCAAGATTTGAGACAGGGCTTAGTCTCATGCAAGGGAAGGCAGTGCTTAGCCTTATGCAAATATGGAGGCAAGGCTTAGCCTCATGTAAGATTTGAGACAAGGCTTAGTCTCATGCAAGGGAAGGATGTGCTTAGCCTTATGAAAATATGGAGGCAGGGCTTAGCCTCATGCAAGATTTGAGACAGGGCTTACTCTCATGCAAAGAGAGAATGCAATGCTTAGCCTTATGCAAATATGGAGGAAGGGCTCATCCTCATGCAAGGATAGAGACATCGCTTAGTCTCATGCAAGGGAAGGCGGTGCTTAGCCTTATGCAAATATGGAGGCAGGGCTCAGCCTCAATCAAGGATCGAGACAAAACTTAGTCTCATGCAAGGAAAGGCAGTGCTTAGCCTTATGCAAATATGGCGGCAAGGCTTAGCCTCATGCAAGAGGAAGGCAGTGCTTAGCCTTATGCAGTGAACAAGTAGCAAATAGGAGTAGCATATTTCTTAGCCGGAGATATATTTGCGTCTGGTGGCCTGATTGACAGTGGTTTTGATATGTGTATATTTGTGAATACTCTTGTTATGTTCATTGTGTCTACATCCAAAGAAAAATCGTGAGTTTTGTAGGGGGAGGTTGGTTCATGCCTTTGTCTGCTTGCTTTGCTTTGCTCTGTTCTGGAGGCCCTGTTTGAGTTACCCTGAGTAACACCTGGCGGGCATAGAAAATAAAGTTTTCAAAAATATGCCCTTATTGATGAAATAGAGTTATTTTAGAAAACATAGAGGTATATAATATCAAGTAAATTAGATGAACTAATGACTGTAACACGTTTAGAGACATTGCAGCTTCCTTGCTCTAGAATTTTGAGGGTCCTCCTCAAAATTCTGCCCCAGTTTGATCCTTAGGCCGTTCTGCGTGCAACGAAATTTATTGGATCTGCTCCGGCACTTTGAGAATCCTTCTCAAAATTCTGACCCAGTTACTTAACCGAGTTCTGACTGTCTAGCATATGATGGCGTCGGCTGGACTCGTTCCGGATTTTGAAGGTCCTCCTCAAAATTTTGCCCCAGTTTTTGGTTCTGGGTAAATGAAGATTTTACTAATATGTGACCGAACCCACAGGGTTGCCTAGGTATCCCCTCTTAAATGGGAATCAAGTCAAGCATAGTTCAGTTACATCAGATGATGAAATGAAAATAGTCTAAACATAGTATCTCTTGACTGCGTCTGAATTGATAGGTTTTGGCCAAACTTCTCCGTCCATTTCTGCAAGTATGAGTGCTCCTCCTGTTAGCACTCGGTGAACCTTGTAAGGACCTTGCCAGTTGGGTGAGAATTACCTTTGGCTTTATCCTGATGCGGGAAGATCTGCTTCAATACCAGCTGCTTCGGTGCGAATTGTCTTGGTCTGACCCTTTTGTTGAAAGCCCTGGACATTCTATTCTGATAAAGTTGACCGTGACATACTACATTCATTCTTTTTCCGTCTATGAGGGCTAATTATTCATATCGGCTCCTTATCCACTCTGTATCACTGAGTTCGGCTTCTTGTATGATCCTTAAAGAAGGAATTTCTACTTTGACTGGAATGAAAACTTCTGTACCATAAACCAGTAAATAGGGAGTTGCCCTAGTTGATGTGCGGACCGTGGTGCGGTACTCCAATAGGGCAAAGTGTAACTTCTCGTGCCATTGTTTGTGTTTTTCTACCATCTTCCTTAGTATCTTCTTGATGTTCTTGTTGGCAGCTTCCACAACTCCGTTCATTTGAGACCTGTATGCTGTAGAGTTTTTGTGATTGATTTTGAAGGTTTCACACATGGCTTTCATCAGGTCACTGTTGAGATTGGCGGCATTATCAGTGATAATGGACTCGGGGACCCCGAATCAACAAACAATAAGATCCTTGACGAAATCTTCGACGACTTTCTTGGTTACAGTGTTAGTTTGTATGAGTCCACCAAACAGTATAGTACCTGGTCCTCTACAAGGTTATGCTGAGAATGCTAGCAAAACAGTAAGTAAATGAGACACAAGATTTTTACGTGGAAAAATCCCAACTCAAGGGGACAAAAACCACGACCTACACCTGTAGGCTTTCAACTTTACTAACTTGTAAACACCTATTACAAGCCACTTTGTAATGATTCCATTACAAAGAACTCAACACAACTAACTAGTGGTACTCTCACCACAAGCCACTTTGTTACTCTCTAGTTACAAAGGATTTGACTAACTTGTGATACTCTCACCACAAGCCACTTTGCCACTCTCTAGTAACAAAGACTTCAACTTATGACTAAACCTAGTCACAACATAAACTCTGAGAGTTTATGAATTTTACAAGAGGATTCCTAATCAACGCTTCAGGCTAAGCAGTTTAGGAGATACAATAAGAACAATAACAAAGTTACAACTCAACTAGGACAACAACATACTAACTTTAGGAACTGGTTCGTAGTATCGTTTAACTTTGTTCTTCAAGCTGTTTTGCAAAGGCTTGAATGGGGAACTGAAAATGTTCCAGTGATGTTTTGATATAAACTCATTGTTGATACACCTTGATGACATCACTTGGCATGATGTAAGCACTTTAGTTGGTCAACAAATAAGTGGGCACTGGAAGCAGTGCAGTATAGGAACAGTGCAGGCGGTCACGTCGCTTCCAGCTGTGTCCAATTGAATTTGTACTACTATGAGGGAACCACAATGGTATCGGGTCCTTGTTTGGTTTCCTATCTCCTGAAGCTATAGCAGTTCACATTTAGCTGGAATCCGTTAACTTGCAGTGTAGTCCAAGTGTGTCAGGTTCCCTATCTGGTCCTTGACAGTAAGTTTGTTAGATCATCAAAACATAAAGAAAAGACATTGAAAACCTATCAATTTCCCCCTTTTTGATGATGACACACTTAACATTGATAACGTGGAATTACAGCAAGGAGAACCCGATTAATTAACATATTTCCCCCTGACTTTATGCCTCTTTCCTTATTGAAGTAGTTCCCCCTGACTTTATGCCTTCCTTATTGCTCATTATATCTACACTTATTCTACACTTATTTATTCCCCCTTTTGGTATCATTAAAAAGACACAAACAGATAAACAATAGAAAGAAGTCTAGCCGAGCTAACTCATGCCACATATGTGCACACAATCATGCGGGAGAAGAGAAACATAGAATTTAAGCAATGAGATAATAAAAGAGGATATATTTGATCTTAATAAAATTTAATACGCCTTTGCTTAAAAGCAAAGGCAATATTGGACTGTTACGACGGGAGCAGTACTGTTTCATCCCAACCAAAAAAAAAAAGAAAACAAAACAACTACCAATTAAAAAAAACTTAAAGACATTTGCAGACACTAGTCACTGAAGGGGTACTTAGGGGGCACTAGGAGTAGAGGGCTTGGAGGCTGCAGCAAGTGTTTGGAGAACCAAGTCTATTCGGGCANACAAAGCCAGTTATCAGAGACAGTGACGTACTTGCTATGAGTGTTGTAAGGAGTTTTCTCCCTTTGGAGCCCTATTCCCTGCCTGTTTCCACCATTATTAGTGTACATGGCAGTGATAGCTTCTGAGGACCAGGTCCACGTTAGGAATTTTTCAAGATCATTTTTTAATCTTTCCAGATCAGTTTGGAGGTGCTTATTTTTCTCAATTTCAACACATATCCTAGTTCCCGCAGATTTCAACTCTTCCTCAAGCCTAATGTGTTCCTCATTGACTATCTCTTTTCCTTTTCTAGAATTTTCAGGTTTTGACTTAATCCCTGGTCTCTCTATTGTTTCCCTTAGGTCTGCAATTACAGCCAAGAGATCATTTCTTTCTTCTTTGAAGTTTTCAATGGTTTCCTTATGGTCAATAACTACAGCCACTAAGTCATCTCTAGTTTGTTCAACTTCTCCTAGTTCTAAGGTCACGGAATCCCTATCCTCCACAAGACTATGATAGGCATCAATCAATACACTGGCTAAAGACATGGGTTTCTTAGGAGAGTAGGATTTCAGATTTCTCTGAACATCCCTGAAATTTACCTCCTTGTTGTCATCATCTTCATCATCATCTGGTTGGGCCATCAACGCAAAGGTTGAGTCATATTCATTTTCCTCGCCTTCAATTGCCATCATGGAGCTATCACCAACATCAGTTTCATCTTCAGAATCACCAGAGGAATCTCCCCATGCTGCAAGAGCCTGTTTCATCACATTGTCAGCAGATTTCTTTCTTTTGAAGTCCTTGAAGGGCATCAGGTTCCTCTTAGCTACTTTTTCAGGTTTATTCTTGGAGAACTCTTGCTTCAAGAGAGGACAATCTTTGGTGAAGCGTCCAGGCTTTCCACACTTATGACAGAGGTCATAGTTTTTTGGTTTGCTAGAGCTACCCCTTTTTAACATTTCTCCATTTCTTCTGACCATCTTCTGAAATCTTTTGGTTAGGTAAGCCATGTCACTGTCTTCCTCACTTGAGTCATTGCTATCAGCTTTGAGTACCGGGTTCTTTTCTTTCTTTGGTTCTCTTCTTTCACTGTCTATCTTCCTCTTCATCTCATAGGTCTTCAGATTTCCAACCAGCTCTTCTACGGTCAGCTCCTGCAAGTCCTTTGATTCAGATATAGCATTCACCTTGCTTTCCTAAGGGCTAGGTAGAATACTGAGGATTTTTCTGACTAGCTTGTTTCTAGGAATGGTTTCACCAAGTGAGTGTAACTCATTTATGATGGAAGTGAATCTTGTGTGCATATCTTGAATAGATTCATCGTCCTTCATCCTGAAGAGTTCATACTCGGTAGTGAGCATATCGATCTTAGACTGTTTTACTTGGGTGGTTCCCTCATGAGCGATTTGCAAAGCTTCCCATATCTCCTTAGCAATGTCGCAGGTAGAGATTCTGTTATATTCTTCAAGTCCTATTCTGTCACGCCCCTACCTCGGGAGGCGCGACCGGCGCTCAATCGAGTGAACCCAACTGAGCAAGCCTTTTGAACATTTTCTACCCAACTTACTATAACCAAGAAAACCATGCTTTCATTTTTTTGGACAGTAGTAAAGATCGTACATATAACATTGCTAGTTCATTTCATATTACCATATTTAAACCATAGTTAAGTTTCCAAGATTTCATACAGTTACAGTTTAGAAGAAAAAGATTTTAGAATTACAACACAGTTCATTGACCCATCCATCACCCGTACATAACCCACACAAACGTCTACGGAGCCTCTAAAGATGCAAAAGACAGTTATGATAATGCCGGCAACAAGGCCCCGGCTATACCTCAAAAGTGGAAATTTATAACAAAAGACATACTGCATAACCCCTTGAAGAAAAGGGGCTCACCAAGGTTGCTGAGTGGAGGATACTCCGCTACCTACGATCCGCACTGTCTGCTATTGAGGCACCTACATCCATTCAAAGATGTAGCGCCCCCGGCAAAAGGGACGTTAGTACCATGAAATAGTACTAGTATGCATAACTAAACACCATCTCATTAGAAAGAACTATCATACAAGAACAAAGAAATCATAAGGATCAATCAAAAGCTTTAAACGATCACCACATCATCAAATAAAAGGATCATATAATTTTCACATAATTTCCATAGCTTTAGGTTGGGGCATTTAATACTGTTCATCATTATTCACAATACCACCGCTTTCTTGAACGGAGTCCGATCACGACCCGATCGGCTAAGTTGCCTCATTTGAGACATGTATCTCAATCACAATCTCATTCTCACTTTCCAAATTCAATATCAGCACAATACCACCATGTGTGCGGCATGGCGTCCGATCACGGCTAGGCCGTCTTACCAAGACGTTGTTCCTTTTTCATTAATCATATCATTTCAATCTTTATTTCACATATATCAATTCATAGGCACTATATCAATTCATAGGCACTTGGGGCCACAATTATCTCATCATACTTGTCCCTAGGCCACATTTCATAACTCAAGCTCTTTTTCCCCACATTTCACATCATTACCACTTTCAACGTTAACCTTGCAATTTAGGATAATAGGCATATACAAGAGCAATTCAAGTTTTAAGCATAGAGAGGATTTCACATAGTCTGGGATAACAATCTCAGTTTAAATTTGACTTGAAGTCTAGGCATTATATTGAACACATTGAGACACACCTTTCACATATATATTTGCAAAACCAATTCATGTGAAATAACAATCGATACATCAATCAAATTTCGGTCTTACAACATTTGCATGGGCACCAAAGGAGCTCAATTTCTAAGAAGAGGAGGTTTTAGCCATACATACCTCAATAGAGCTTTCCTTCAATTCTTACAATTCCGGAACTCTTAGCAACTTCGATCTACTTTATGAGAATTACAAGTTGAACCAAAAGATTAAGATTCTAGCTCATTTGAGTATATTATCAATCACTAAGTGTGCATTGTGATTTTAGGACCTTTTTTGTGAGAGATTTCTATCATCCTACACCTCATTTGTTATATTTTAGCTCACAATCTCCCCATACCCTATCATCATTCATGCATGCAAGATAATCAATCCTTATACCCATGAACCCACTTGTTAATCACTTATTTTAATAGGAATTTCGAAATTAAGGTTAGGGCACAAGTTCTTACCTCTTTGGATGAAGGCCTAGCAATTTTACTTGAAAATCTTCAAAGATTTGGGCAGGGATTGTAGTGACTTGGTGAGAATTAGTTTCTCCCTCTAGAACTCCTTCTCTCACTCTAAATGCTGTAAAAATAACATAAAGGGGTCTAATGGGGTGTTTTTAATGAGATGGGGTCGGGTTTTAAAACTTAGAAAATAGGAGCCCCGACTCAATCTGCGGTCACATATGCGACCGCATAACTGATATGCGGCCCACAAAAGGGACCGCAAAATAGCCCTCAAAGCTTGAACATTCTTCCCGGGTATGCGACAAAAATGCGATCCGCATACCTGTTCTACGGTCGCATAATGCACCGGAGAACTGCCCCTCGCAAAATTCCAAGGAGGTTATGCGATGACTATGCAGCCTGCATATTGATTATGCGATCACATAATTGGCGGCATAGTTGACCTCAAACTAACCAACATCCCGCCTCACTCTGCGGCAACTATGCGGTCTGCATAGCTATTAGGCGACCGCATAATGGACCGCATAAATGCGCTTTTCGTTAAAATATTTTTCCTTAACTTTTTAATGCACACATCAATCCAAAAGGTCCAAACCTTTCTAACACATATTCCTAACTTGGCACTAAGAGATTTCAGGTTTCTGAGTAAGAATTTCACTGGGCTTTACATATTCCACATACCAGAATCTTCTTCGCACGAAAATTCTTTTCCACAGCTTTCCTGTCTGCATCAGTGTATTCTTTACTGGTTTTTGTTATTGAAAATGGAAGTTCTTCCAGTACCTTTGTTGGAACATACGGACCGTCACATATGACATCCCATAACTCAGAGTCCTCAGCCATGATAAAATCATGCATTCTTGTTTTCCACCACCCATTGTATTGTCTATTGAACCTAGGTGGTCGGTATGTAGATTGACCTTCTTCAAAATTTGGTTGAGCAGCCATAAGGATCCTTCCTAGGTGTTAGCCTGATAGGAGGAACCTGCTCTGATACCAATTGTTAGTTTGTATAAGTCCACCAAACGGTATAGTACCTGGTCCTCTACAAGGTTATTCTGAGAATGCTAACAAAAAAGTAAGTAAATGAGACACAGGATTTTTACGTGGAAAAATCCCAACTCAAGGGGACAAAAACCACGGACTACACCTGTAGGCTTTCAACTTTACTAACTTGTAAACACCTATTACAAGCCACTTTGTAATGACTCCATTACAAAGAATTCAACACAACTAACTAGTGGTACTCTCACTACAAGCCACTTTGTTACTCTCTAGTTACAAAGGATTTGACTAACTTGTGATACTCTCACCACAAGCCACTTTTCCACTCTCTAGTAACAAAGACTTTAACTTATGACTAAACCTAGTCACAACATAAACTCTGAGAGTTTACGAATTTTACAAGAGGATTCCTAATCAACGCTTCAAGCTAAGCAGTTTAGGAGATACAATAAGAACAATAACAAAGTTACAACTCAACTAGGACAAAAACATACTAACTTTAGGAACTGGTCGTAGTAGCGTTTAACTTTGTTCTTTTTCTCTATTTTGCAAAGTCTTGAATGGGGATCTGAAAATGTTCCAGTGATTTTTTGATATAAACTCATTGTTGATACACCTTGATGACATCACTTGACATGATGTAAGCACTTTAGTTGGTCAAGAAATAAGTGGGCACTGGAAGCAGTGCAGTACAGGAAGAAATAGTGCAGGCGGTCACGTCTCTTCCAGCTGTGTCCAATTGACTTTGTACTGCTATGAGGGAACCACAAGGGTATCGGGTCCTTGTTTGGTTTCCTATCTCCTGAAGCTATAGCAGTTTACATTTAGATGGAATCCGTTAACTTGCAGTGTAGTCCAAGTGTGTCAGGTTCCCTATCTGGTCCTTGACAGTAAGTTTGTTAGATCATCAAAACATAAAGCAAAGACATTGAAAACCTATCATACAGCTTTGTAAGATGCAGCCTCTACCCATTTTGTGAAATAGTCGATAGCCACTAAAATGAACCGGTGCCCGTTAGAAGCGGTGGGCTCGATCTGACCGATGACATCCATTACCCAGGCAGCAAAAGGCCAAGGTGCACTTGTTGCATTGAGCTCATTTGGTGTTACCTTTATTATGTCGGCATGTATCTGGCATTGGTGGCATTTCTGGACATACCGAATGCAATCTGTTTCCATGGTCATCCAAAAATATCATGCTCTGAGTTTCGCTAGAACAAAATCGTTTATATGTGGTCCGCAAGTTCCGGCATGTATCTCCTCAAGCAATCTGGAAGCCTCTTTTGCGTCAATACACCTTAACAGTCCTAAATCAGGAGTTCTTCTATACAGGGTTCCTCCTCTTTGGAAAAAGTGATTGGACAACCTCCGTAGTGTGCGTTTTTGAGTATGGTTCGCCTGTTCTGGGTATTCTCCTTTTGCCAAATATTCCTTGATATCGTGGAACCATGGTTTTCCATTTGTTTCTTCTTCAACATGAGCACGTAAGCCAGCTGATCATGGATTTTCACCGGGATGGGATCGATGAAATTCTTGTCTGGATGTTGTATCATTGATGACAAGGTGGCCAGTGCGTCTGCGAACTCGTTCTGGACTCTTAGAACATGTTTGAATTCTATCTTTGTGAACCTCTTCATTAATTCTTGCACATGATACAAGTATGGTAGTATCTTGGTGTTTTTCGTATCCCATTCTCCTTGAACATGATGCACTAGAAGATCCGAATCACCAATCACCAGCAACTCTTGTATGTTTATATCGACGACAAATTGAGTCCCATGATGCAAGCTTCATATTCTGCCATATTGTTGGTGCATGAAAACCTATGCTTTGCGGATACCGGATAATGTTGACCTGTCTCTAACACCAAGACTGCTCCAATACCAACTCCTTTGAAGTTTGCAGCTCCGTCGAAGAACATTCTCCAACCGCCGTAGGCTTCAGCAATGTCCTCTCCTACGAATGATACTTCTTCATTAGGAAAATACATTTTAAGTGGTTCGTATTCTCCCCCCACAAGATTTTCAGCAAGATGGTCTGCCAATGCTTGTCTTTTGACCGCCTTCTGAGTTACATAGCTGATATCGAACTCACTTAACAATATCTGCCACTTGGCTAACTTCCCGGTTGGCATGGGCTTCTGAAAGATGTACTTCAGAGGGTCCATCCTGGATATGAGGTATGTGGTATAGGCACAGATGTAATGCCTCAATTTTTGAGCTGTCCATGTCAAAGCACAGTAGGTGCGTTCTAGCAGAGAATACCGTGCTTCATAAGGTGTGAACTTTTTACTCAAGTAGTATATAGCTTGCTCCTTTCTTCCTGTCTCGTCAGGTTGTCCGAAAACACATCCGAAAGCCCCATCTAATACGGACAGATAGAGTAGCAAAGGTCTCACAGGTTCTGGCGGGACTAGGACTGGCGGTGTAGACAGGTATTCCTTGATTTTGTCAAAAGCCTTTTGACAGTCCTTGGTCCAACTGGTTTCAGCATGCTTTCCTCAGCATTTTGAAGATGGGTTCACATATTACTGTGGATTATGCTATGAAGCGGCTGATGTAGTTGAGGCATCCCAAGAAGCTCATCACATCCTTTTTGCTCTTTGGTGGTGGTAACTCTTGGATAGCCTTAACATTGGACGAGTCCAACTCGATTCCTCGGCGACTGACAGTGAATCCCAACAGCTTTCTTGCAGGAACCCCGAATGCATATTTTGCGGGGTTCAATTTTAGATTGTACCTTCTTAGCTTGTCAAAGAACTATGTCAAGTCTGCTATGTGATCTGCGGCCCTCTTGGATTTGATGATGACATCGTCAACATACACCTCTATTTCCTTGTGTATCATGTCATGGAAGATGATCCTCATGGCTCTCATGTAGGTAGCCCCAGCATTCTTTGGACCAAATGGCATCATTTTGTAGCAGTACACTCCCCATGGTGTAATGAAGGCCGTTTTCTCTGCGTCTTCTTCGTCCATCCAGATCTGATGACCAGCGAAGCAATCTACAAAGGATTGGAGTTCATGCTTGGCGCAATTTTCGATCAAGATGTGTATATTTGGCAGTGGGAAATCATCCTTGGGACTTGCTCTGTTTAGATCCCGATAGTCAACACACACCCTGACTTTCCCATCTTTCTTCGGAACCGGTACAATGTTGGCTAACTAGGTCGGGTATTCAACTACCCTGAGGACTTTGGCTTTGATCTGCTTAGTGACTTCCTCCTTGATTCTTAAGCTCATGCCTGGTTTGAACTTTCTTATTTTCTGCTTCACCGGCGGACACATTGGATTGGTAGGCAACTTATGAGCCACTATGGATGTGCTTAGACCGGTCATGTCATCATATGACCACACAAAAATATCTTCATATTCTTTCAGGAAACGAGTGTATTCTTCCTTCTCTGACGGTGATAAGTGGATGCTTATGCGAGTCTCTTGACGGTCTCGGAATCTCCTAGATTAATTGCTTCAGTTTCGTCCAGATTGGACTTAGGTTTGTTCTCAAAATTCTCAACTTCTCTGACAACTTCTTCAGGTATTTCATCCTCTTCTTCTGAGTCACTATCTTTATATTGCGCTGTCTCATTACATGTCACAGTCATCGGTTCATCAGGAAAGTAATAATAATGCTGTAGAAGAAAAATGTGAAAGATAGTAATGAATAATAAATAGCAATGCACTAATTAAATTTGAAAATATCCAAAACAGGTACGGCTCGAGGGCTCGAGCAATTATTTCGAAACAAAATGCGTCTTTAAAACAAAATACGAAAAATATCTTAAATGCCTAGCATGGCTATTAAAACAAATAAGGCTAATCGCCAAGCTACCCAGGAACTCGGCGGGCCCGGGATGGTGTGGCAGTCCAGTTCCTAAGAAATGTTCCCCTCTCAATGGAGGTGGATGTGGAGGACCTCTTGATTTGGTGTGATATGCTGATGATGCCAGTATGTACGAACCAACCTTAGGGGACGGGAATAATAAAGAAAAAACAAAAAGGTAAACAAGTCAGTAAGGATTCTGAAAAGTATTTGCAGTATTTAAACACGTATTGCAGAAATGTAAATCCGCGTCCTAATTTGGGGAACCTCATTGTGCCCGAGTTAAGCCTAGAGACAAGTAGATTTGGAGAGATTTAATGCTGATAAATGCCTCATTTCATTGATATAATAAATAAAGACGAATCTAAAAACGACAATAAATAAATGAGTTACTAATGACATCTACCTTATTACATTTGAATTCTAAAATGACTATAGAAAAGCAAATAATCCTAATCTATTTGGTCCCAGAGGGACCTTCTCCAAGCTTGGTCTTCCTGGCCCCATCAATCGGATTTCCCAGGTCGCGCGGAACCTGGGGAATTCGTGCCTCATTTTCTGCAAAACAAATAAAGTTAGCCCTTCCCCCTCCGGATTCGAATACTTACACATTAACAATTAGCATGTCGGAATTTATCTCTACAAAATAATGCACATATGTAGTTGCGTCCATTGGAACTATGGAAATCCCGGCAGACTTTGGACAAGGCTTTCTTAGAGGGTTATTATGTGGACAGCATATTAACCCCGGCTAGGTTTGACCATGATGCATGTACAGTTAATCAGTGTAAGGTTTCTATAGAGGTCTATACTGGTACCCTCAAGTGGACAACTTGAGGGGGAAAGGCCCGGAACCGTTGACTGCATCGCTGATCGACTAGTTTTACCGCAAATAAGCCTTTCTGAATTTAAAAGGTGATATATAGGAAGAGCACAAACACTCATCAAGTGTTGCTATAGGATTGATTATGCACGAGTGGAATATGATGTTGAGCATGATTTATGCAATAATAAATAGCATGTTGTCACGTATTTGCATGTTAAAATGATAAATGCAGTATTTAATTATTGAAAGACGTTTAAGAAAGAAAACAAGGAGACATGTCAAGTTTCTGTAGTAAAGGAATTATAAATGCTTTAAAATAGGCAATTAAGTCCAGATAAAGGGAAAGGGGAAAGGGTGCACACGTATTAACAGAATAAAGCATGCTTAAGACTAATTCACAAAAAGCAAGTTTGTTATGGTAAGAGCCTAATTATCCCCAGCAGAGTCGCCATGCTGTCGCGCCCCCTTTTTCCTCGCAGAGTCCGGGTTTCGACATTTTGGGACAACTCCTTTCCCTTTTGGGATTGGGTAAGAGATTTGAAGAGTCGCCACCTAACAGTTTAAGGTGCGTTAGGGCACCTAAAGCAAATAACTCATGAAACCAGTTTACATCACCAGAGATCGGGTAAGGGCTCGAAATTACCTCGAGGGGAAGGTGTTAGGCACCCCTCGAGGACCACAACGGTGGTTCCCGGCCAAACTCAATTAAGCAAATTAGTCTTATGGGAAAATAAACAATTTAGACAAATAGATAATTACTTTAAAACAAGAATTAAAGGGGTCTTACATTTTTTAGCCTATAGGGTCATTTCCATGCAATACTTGGTAACTTTCCCCAAATTGGGGTGTTACACATAGCATTAGCGCACAAGTCATCATTTTCTTTACTACCCAATTGTTTACCGTGAAAATGGTAATAACAATTAAATTTGTTGATGGGACTCTAAAAATACGTGATCCATTTTTATGCTGGTTGTTAAGAAGATGATGCTATGTGTATGAAGTTTAGAGACGAAATGAGAGCTAAAGGAAAGGCGATAATCAAACCGAGAGGCTAACAATCTGGGCCTCGAGGCTATCGATACGGAGACCTCGAGGTCAGTTCGATGGCCCGATAGTAAGCTATCGGGACGTGACTAACAGTTATAATAAATCAAAGAAGGCTCTTTATGGCCAATGATAAGCAATAAATGATGAACAAGTATGAAGATAATAAACGAAAACAATAATAACAAGAAAGTATGTTAGAGAGCAGAGAGAATGTTCTTTTTTGTATATTCGTGTGGAGCCGCTAGAGCAACAGACCCTAAAAAATGACAAGGACTCCCTTTATATAGGAGGGAAATCCCCGCATAGTACAAAATACGTTAATTACATAGATATGGGGATGGGACGATTGACTGACGCCCTGATTTGGGTTCTGAGTAGCCCGCTAGGCTGTGTCAGTCCTAGCTGCGTGTCTTGGGGAATACCCGTATCCCCCATTACCGTGATCATTACTGCCCTGGGGTCGAGCGTTGTCGACCCTCGAGGAGAGGTACTCGACCGCGGCCTCGAGCCTTCGAGCCTTCGAGGTGATCTTCCGAGTGCCTTAGTGACGAGAAATTGGACTCTCTGATTTCACCGTATACAGATAGTCCCCGTGTTTCTTAGAGAGGAGTGATAAGAAATGATTTTGACATCCCACTCATCGGACTTCCCGTGATGACGTCATACTGAAGGTGCAAGCCTTTGTGATAAACGGAACGTCCCGTCAGTCCACTTTTCCAGAGTTATTCACTGCACCGCCGACCTTTATTCTTCAGAACAATAATATCATCGTCAGTCCATTTTTCAAAAATGCATCGATTGCTCCTGCCGATACGTCTTTCAAGAACATCAATGGGGCCGCCGGTTACGCTGCCATCCCCTATAAAAGGGGCCTCATGGAACCATTTCTTTATACAAGTGTCCTCAGATTAGTCTTTTGACCTTTTCTTATCCCTATCCATTTGTTATTTTTCATGCTCGAGCCCAGCGGTCTTAGGGCCGTATGGCGGCGTTTTCATCAGTCATGCCGCGGCCCTCGCCAAGCGCTTTCTCTTGTCGAGTGAGATTGTACCAATTTTTTGTTGTTGTTGTTGTTGTTTTTGTTATTGCTACTGTTGTCGCTGGCTTGAGGTGGTGAGACAGGGAGGCCGATCTCTTCCATTTTGGGAAGATGTTTGGACTATACACTGCTGCTCACGAGGGCACTCGGCTATACACCGCTGCTCACCCTCCTTCCGCGGCCTGGTGTGGCCCTTCACCTCTTTTGCTTTTCCTGGGGCATTTTTAGGTAATTATTTTGGGTTCAGTCTCCGAATCGGGTTGCGATTCGAGCTCATTCGACCCTCAAGTTTTCAGATTTGTGTGGGCTGGCGACAATGGCTCTTACGCCTTGGGTCGAAGCGACCTTTCATGTGGGCTTTATTTTTCCCTTGTTAAGGGCATTTTGCGATAATTTTTGCATGACTCTTCGACGGTTCGAGAAGAACCTCGATTATGAGCTATTTTGTGGCGATGATCGAGCACCTCGGGAGGTTTAGCTTGGAGGCTGAGTATCTCGAAACCTGTGATTTGGAGCTGACATGGTCGAAGCTTTTTTTGCCTATGTCGAGGGTAGCCTGTTTAACCGGTTTTTTTCGAAGTAGATTCGAAGTAATTGAAGGCTTGTGATTTTGTAGCGACGGTCGGGCGTCCGCGAGTTGCGTTAGTTTGGCTGGTACAACCTTATGACTGTAGTCATTTGTTCTTGGCCGGAGCCGTTTTTGATCCCAAGTGAAGTAGCTTGGGCGTCTATATTGAGGGTATGACTTTTTAGGGGTCTTACAAGTTCGATATATAGCCTAAACTTTGAGATCTGGTTTATGCCTTTAGCAAGGTCTAACAAAATTTTCATGCCGTTGTGGTCTTATAGTTTTTAGATACATGGTACAAGTATGGTTCATGCCTTGCTTGAGGTCTTACAGATGTTGCCACTTGGTACAAGTGTGATTCATGCCTTGCTCGAGGTCTTACAGATGTTATTGCTGCCTTATGTAGGTCTTACGAGACCGAGTCTGCCCGCTCGGGGTCTTATGGCCTCGGGTTTTTGTAATGAACGGTGCTTGGCGACAGTCCCCGAGTCAACGAGGGCATCCTGGCTCGGGAGCCATTTACTTGTAAGCTTGGTGTTGCCTCATTGAGGGCTTACGGCTTTGGCGATTCCGACCCTGTGGTCATACGATTTTTGAGATTTTGATGCCAGTCCCCGAGTGTTCGGGACACTTTCGGCCTTGGAGTCATTTCATGATTTTCATGTTGCCTCGTTGAGGGCTTATAAGCTTGGAGTCCCGACCCGGAGGTCGTTCGGAGATTGATTTGTCGACGCTAGTCCCCGAGTGTTTGGGACGTTTCGACGGAGGAGTCATTTTTTTGCGAAAATGCTAAGTTTCTTTTGGAGTGTGAAATGCTTCGACAAAAGGTATTCTTCGATTACTTGGTATAGGTATACATGTTTTTGCCGTTGGGGGCCTGCTACACGGACACGGTTCGTGCGACCGTTTGGCCCGGTACATCATTTTCCTATCGGACCCCGTTTGGCATTTTTTGGTTTTTCCGATGAACGGCCTTTCGGGGGGATGCCCCGCAGTGTTCGAGGTTGATTGAAAAAGAATCCTTGAACACTTGTTGAGTCTTCCTTAGGTAGCATGTGGATGTTGCCTCGTTAAAAACCTTGCCGGTAAAAACCCTTTTCGGGATAAAAACTCGGCCGAAGGAAAAAAGTGCAACGGATGCTTTAAAACCTTAAGGTCTTCGAGCTGGATCACCCTCTCAACTGCTTCGATCGGGCGCTTGCATACGAGTTAGTGCGAAATATAAAATGAAAAAGGGAGATGGCGATACCTTAGCGTGGGATGTGCCGGCTGTGTTACGAGGTCCGATATATCTCGATCGCTTGTGATGAGGACGTGTATGGTCCTCTGTTTTGTTTAATCGGGCTTGACCGAAGATGTAGTTTGATCATTCTTTGGTTCTTTCGTGGGTGGAGGTATAGGTGTTGGTGCTATATCATGCACAACGAACATTTCCGTAGCTGCATGCTGTTCCCGTAGACAGTTTTAATCCCATCCTTTGTGGGAATTTCTTTATTTGGTGGAGGGTGGATGGAACTGCTCTCATGCAGTGTATCCATGGTCTCCCGAACAAGGCGTTGTACCTCATGTCTCCTTCGATGATATGGAATTTGACATTTTGGGTCGTGCCGGCCACGTTGACCGGGAGGGTGATTTCTCCTTTCGTCGTTTCACTTGCCATGTTGAATCCGTTGAGGACTCGAGTGGCGGGCACAATTTGGTCAAGCAGTCCGAGCCGCTCTATTACCCTCGACATTACAATATTGGCCGAGCTACCTGGATCCACGAGTACACGTTTTACTTGAAACGTATTTACGAGGAAATAGATTACCAGTGCGTCGTTATGAGGTTGAGACAAGGTCTCAGTGTCCTCTTCGCTAAACGTGAGGGTGTCCTCGGGTATGTTCCCCCGGGTTCGATTTTCTCTAGTGATGGATATTTTTGTCCTTCTGATCACGGGTTCTTGTGGGGCATCAACGCCTCCCAAGAACATGTGGATGACATGTGGCGGCTCGTTCGTTTTGTTCTTCTTGGTCGCCTCTCTTTCTCGAAACTGGTTTTTGGCCCGATCACTTAGGAATTCCCGGAGATGACCTTTGTTGAGTAGTCTGGATACTTCCTCTCGGAGCTGGTGGCAATCCTCGGTACTATGGTCATGTGTGTTGTGAAAGTCACACATTAAGTTATGATTCCTTTGCGAAGGATGCGATTGCACAGGCCTGGGCCACTTGGCATCTTTTATTCTGCCGATGGAGAAGACAATATCCGATATATCGATGTTGAAGTTGTATCTGACAGGCGAGGTGCCTCTACTGGTCCTGCCTTTCTGTCGAATCCGGCTCTGTTGATGAGTCCCCAAGGATTCTGTCCTCGGTCTATCCTTCGGTCGTTTCGAGGTGGGTTACGCCTCGGGGCATTCCTTCGGTCTTCAATGTATGGCTGATATCTTTTTTTGTTTGGCTTTGGCTCCTTCGCCAACAGCCTGTTTGGGTATACCGAGCCCGAGGGGGCTCCCAGCTGATCGTCCTCGACCTTGATTTTCGACTGGTATCGGTTATGAACACCCGACCAAGTCAGGGTGGGGTACTCGACCAGATTCTCTTTCAATTGCTTCAAAGCTACCGAGCTTCGCTCGTTCAGACCTTGAGTGAAGGCCTGTACCGCCCAGTCGTCGGAGATTGGTGGTAGTTCCATTCTTTCCATTTGAAAGCGAGATACAAATTCTCGCAACATCTCGTTCTCCCTTTGCTTGATTTTGAAGACGTCAGATCTCCTGGTGGCCACCTTGATGGCCCCAGCATGCGCCTTTATGAAGGAATCTGCCAACATGGCAAATGAGTCTATAGAGTTTGGGGCCAAGTTATGATATCACATCATCGCCCCTTTAGAAAGTGTTTCTCCAAATTTTTTCAATAGGACGGACTCGATCTCGTCGTCCTTCATGTCGTTGCCCTTTACTGCACAGGTGTAAGTGGTAACGTGTTCATTGGGGTTCGAGGTACCGTTGTATTTCGGAAGCTCCGACATTCTGAACTTCTTCAAAATGGGTTTCGGGGCCGCTTCCTGTGGGAACGATTTCTGCACGAACTTCTTCAAGTCCACACCCTTTAAGATCGGGGGCGCTCCTGGAATTTGATCGACCCTGGAGTTGTAAGTCTCAACCTTCTTATCGTTGGCTTCTATCATTTTCTCGCCCGATTCGATCCTTCTGGTGAGGTCCTCGAGCATCTTTACGATGGCGGGATCGGCTATCGACCCATTATTGCTTGACCTCTCCGGTACCTGTTCGGCCGGGGAGCTGTCCCCGGCGCTACTGTGCTAGGAGTGTTTTGGTGACTTTGCAGATGAGCAATAGCCAGCTGTTGTGCCTGCAACATTTCAAAAATAACATGAAGGCTAACTTCCCGTTCTTCCCGAGCTGGGGTTTTTTGGGATTTCTGCTGGTCGCCTTGGTGTATGGTCCTGTTAGTGTGGGAGCTTATTTCGACGTCTCGAGCATCGCATGAGACTTCATCCACCGGAATCGGTCCTGGTGCGTTCTCAAGATTTTGCGGTGGCTCACCAACACCTGGAATAGCCGCACCATTCTCTCCGTGGTTGTCAATATTGGTTTTTACTGAATCAGACATTACGACCTGAAATCAAAGATCTTTGGACAAGAAAAACGTGAAAGATAACTTGCGTTGTGTAATGAAACCAACAAGAAAATAATCACTATTATTCTTAGCCCCACGGTGGGCGCCAAACTGTTTACCGTGAAAATGGTAATAACAATTAAATTTGTTGATGGGACTCTAAAAATACGTGATCTATTTTTATGCTGGTTGTTAAGCAGATGATGCTATGTGTATGAAGTTTAGAGATGAAATGAGAGCTAAAGGTAAGGCGATAATCAAACCGAGGCTAACAATCGAGGCCTCGAGCCTGTCGATACGGAGACCTCGAGGTCGGTTCCGTGGCCCGATAGTGAGCTATCGGAGGCGATCGGGGCGTGACAAACAATTATAATAAAATCAAAGAAGGCTCTTTATGGCCAATGATAAGCAAAAAATGATGAACAAGTATGAAGATAATAAATGAAAGCAATAATAACAAGAAAGTATATTAGAGAGTAGAGAGAATGTTCTTTTTTGTATATTCGTGTGGAGCCGCTGGAGCAACAGACCTTACAAAATGACAAGGACTCCCATTATATAGGAGGGAAATCCCCTCATAGTACAAAATACATTAATTACATAGATATGGGGATTGGACGGCTGACTGACGCCCTGATTTGGGTTCTGAGTAGTCCGCTAGGCTGTGTGTCTTGGGGACTCCCCGTATCCCTCATTACCATGATCATTACAGCCCTGGGGTCGAGCGTTGTCGACCCTCGAGGAGAGATACTCGGCCGCGGCCTCGAGCCTTCGAGGTGATCTTCCGAGTGCCTTAGTGATTTCACCGTATACACCAATTACTATCTTTCAGTTATTACCTAAGCGTTCTAGTAGCTTCTAATGCGTACCATATGCGTGCACTACTCGTCCCTTACCTATAGTCCAAGGTGTTTAGTACTTCTAATTTTTGGATAGATCTAGACTTACCTACGTTGCTTAAAAATGAGAAAAACTAAGCGACAAACAAAATTCAAATAGGACGATCACATATGGAGCAAATAAAGGCTCATGTTAACCTCCACAAATAAACATCAAAAGCACGCAATTCAAATAGAGCATTTTGTCACTTTAAGACCCTATAGGCAGGATATCTAGATGAGCATGAACAGAATATAGCATAACAGCTTTATTAAAGCGAGCTGCAGTACCTATCAGTTTGCCTACTGATTTTTGGTTAATATTCTGAATCTGGGAATGTTCCAAGCAGCAGAAAATTCACTGTTTTTCTTTTTGGCCCACAATTCTTAATTACTCTACAGGCTTGCCTAAGTGAGAACCAGAGAGAATCCTATAAGCATGGTATCTAAACTAGTAATTAATGACTACAATTTATAAACCAGTTACTGATTTTAACAAACAAGGTTTTATCTCTTTAGATCCTATAGACATGCTTTCTAATTTATAGAATTAGTTAGCTCCTATAAACATGATTTTTAGGTGTTTGGACTGATTTATCTGTTTCCTATAGACATGATATCTAAATTGCAGAAACTGATTTTACTTTGGTTTCCTATAGGCATGATATCTAAGTGGACAGAGACGTTAACAGAATGTCATACAAGTTCAGTAATTTACACAAAGAAGAACCTATATACATGATCTCTAATGCACATTGGGATTGGAAATATGCGTGAAACATGGGTTCTTGATGCAGAATTGATAAACAGCATATGAGCAGGATTTCTAGGATGCCAAGTATGAACTCTAGATTTCAAAAGGGGGGACAAGATCCTATAGGCATGATTTCTAGGCGAGCAGTAACATTCAAACAATAACCTATGAGCGGGATTTCTACCCGAGTTTGAACAAAGATATATAAAAATCCCTCCCCAGCTTTTACTAATAACCCCATATCTGTTTTTACAAGGAATATTACGTTATTATAGACTAATATGAATGAATTACACAAAGCTATTCGTTACACTATAGGGAGCCTTAGCAGGCCAACATAAACCAGAGGGCCAGGCGTTCAGCACAACAGTCTTGAAATAGTAGCAAGATCCACAACACCTTAAGCCATGCTTCCAGTGTGTCAAAGTTCCTAAAGATCCTCAAGCACCTCGGGCAATGCTCACACTGGATCCATACATTCAGCACAGAATTCATAAGAGAATGGAAACCAGCTCCAATGTGTCAGAATTCAAAGGAGTCTCAGGGACCCTAGGCAATGCTCACAATGGAGGTGGTAGTAACCTAGATAACTAAGAGTAGAAGTTTGAAAATAGCATATGTAAGGGGAAAAGGACAATATTAGAAAACAATTTGGGTTTTTAGGAACAAATAGGTTCAAATTAGAAGACTACAAACCGAACAGAGTCCATATTTAGCAGATTGGTTAGGGATGGCAATTGGGGCGGGGCAGGGCACTTTGACCCACTAAGACCTGCCCTGCCCTGCCCCGTTTAGCCTTGTTCCAAAATTTAGCCCTGCCCTGCCCTAGTAAGCCCTGCCCCGCCCTGCCCCGTTTAGATTCATTTTCATTTTTTTTCATTTTCCAGTAAATATTTTATCTTGAAGATTTTTTCTTTTCGAGAAACATGTGATTACCTCTTCTTATTTATTTTTATTCTCCAAAACCATTTAATATAACTTATACACACTAGCTATTTTTTAAACTATCAGTGTATTTTTACATAGCAGGTCACTTACTATATTTTTTTGGTTGTAAAATTAGAATAATTATAGAAAATTAACTCCATTAAAAGTCATAATCTTGGCAAGATGGTGTAAAAACACTACTGCTATGAGACACCAAAAATAAATAAGTTGTCTCTAGTAACTTGAGCATATGGATCGAATGGTATGCACAATATGAGCTTTGGTACTTCTTACCGTAAAATTGACATGCCTGTTTAAAAAGAAAATGTTTAAAAAAAAAAAGATTCATCCTTTAAAGGTATTATCCCAAATTTGTGTCTGTTACATCCTCTAGCTACTTCAATATCAATTTATGAAAGAAAAGAAGACATGGACAATAAAGTAAGCAAGGGGCTGACCTACAACCTGACCTTCCATTAAATTTTTTCAAAAATATAGTTTTGCCCTGCCCTGCCCCGCCCTGCCCCATTTACATATTTCCCTGCCCTGCCCCGTTTACTGTTTGCCCTGTCCCGCCCCGCCCCGCCCTGCCCCAATTGCCATCCCTAAGATTGGTATTAATTCAGACATGGATGATATACCAACATTAAGGCAATCACAACAATGGCAGAAATACTTGGATTACAGACAAAACTGACCACACATATTGTCAATACGTAAACCTGTTCTGAATAGGGAGCATACAACTGAATCCATCAAGGTTTCACATTACTAAGATTACGCAGTCCATTAATTAACACTAGGTGGGACCATGTAGGCGTATATTGAACAGAAGCATGCTGAAGTTTGAAATACCAAGCAAACAGCATGTTAATCTAGAAAGAAGTAAACAGAAATCATAGGCTAGACATGCTAAGGTAAACTAACCACACAAGCATATAGAGCAGAGTAGGTTAACAGGGATTAAGGCATACTAGTCAGAAAAATATAAACATATGGCAAACAGAAGCATGTCGAAGCTTGAAGTAAACTAATCATATAATTACATGGAACAGAGCAAGACAACAAGAACTAGGGCATAACAGTTGAGAAAGAGATGGTCAGGAATCATGTACCAAACAGAAGCATGTTGAGGTCTTTGATAAAACTGACTACATAAGCATATCGAATAGAACAAGATAACAGGAATTAGGGCATACCAGTAAAGGAAAAAGTAAACAAGAAGGTAAAGGCAATTGGAATCCAAGAGTCTAGCCTTGGCTTTCAGCCGACTAGACAATGCAGCAAATCAGAATGATAGAAAGAACTCAAGTTGTGTGAGTGTAAGTGTGTGAGTGTAAGCGTAGGTCCCTGAAATTCAGAATGGTGAAAGAATTATATAGCATATAGTAGAGTAAACAAGTAAGGTAGGAAAATCAAGGGCACACAAATAAGGTATGCAAAATCAATTAACCAGTTAATTAGGGCTAAACATCAATCAATCAAGAGGACAGAATCCTGAAAATGTCACTTAAATTAAGGGGAATCTCATACGAAATCAATTAGCAGACAAAATTGAGGTTTAATAAGGTAATCAATAAGTCCAGAGACCATTTATAGGCCGGTCACAATAATCAAAGCCCAGAATTGAGGCCAATAATATAATTAAGGAAAGTAGTACCAATTATGAATCATATATATAATGAAAGAATAGGTAAAAATCATTCGAAGAAATACCAGCTTTAAAAGAAAATATAATTTCAAACCCTAATTAGGCAAATAAATCAATTAACCGCTTTAGTTGACAGAGCTAAAGTAAACGGTCAAGAACAGTGAGATAAATAGTCGAGTAATTGAGAACCCTAAGCATATCGAAACACAGAGATGAAACTCGAGCAAAGAAATCAGTCTTAACAGTAAAGAAGAAGGCCAGAGTTGCTTTAATTTTTTTTTTTTGCAAAAATCCTTATTAGGAATCAAAACACTAGCTTTAGGGAAAAGTGAAATCGATTGATAATAATAGTAAAAACGAAAAAATCTTTAAGGGAAAATACTAAAAAAACTCAAAATACTTCAGATCTAAAGAGATCTGAACTGATTTAGCCAGAAATAGCTAGGTTTGTACAAATATAAATAGAGGCGAGAAAAATCTGGTTTGAACCAGAGATTTGAAGCCATAAACACGAAGATATTAGTACTCACAAACATAGGAATGGATACAGACGGATTCATCGAGAACATGAGGGGTTTGAGCCAAAACTGGTTCGAATCTCTTTGAGATTCCATCGGGCAATACGAAAATCGTAACACCAGAAGAGATAGGAGGCCAGATAAGGCCTGGAATCGGAGAAGATACCCATTGATCGAAGGGATTTGTGACGGCGGGGCTTGGGTTTGAGGGGGGTGAGAGAGAAGAGAGGAGAGAAGGGATCCAGAGGCGGCGGGTTGAGGGGAAATGAGTAGGGTTTGGGGTCGTTTAGTTAATTAAAAAGGAAGGACTGTCCTGGACCGCTGATCTTCTAAGATCAATGTCCAAGGCCCCCTGGGGTTGGGGCGGGTCTAATTAAGCGGATATGTGTATGGGTAGTTGGGTTTGGGTATTAGTTTATGGGTATATTTAATTGGGCTGGGGTAGAAATTTGGCTAAGGTCCAAAAATTAAAAGAGGCTATATGTTAAATACCCAATTAATTTGAGAAAATAATTTATAAAAATATAGAACAAATGATAAAAAAAGCTATTTATGCATGGAAATAATTTAAAATAATTACTTAATATTATAAAAATATAAAAGATCATTTTTGTGTAAAATAAAGTAATTTTGCACACATGGGCTATTATTGCAAAGTTAATGCAATTATAACCTAAAGATGTAAATATTGCTATTCATAAAATAATTAAAGCTTAGTATAAATATAAAATGATAGAATTAAGTAATAAAATTATAATAAAATCATTGTGATGCAATTAGTAATTATTTATATAATAAAAATACCAGGGATAAATTAATTAAAATCCTTTAAAAATGCAGAAATTGTGGAGAAATATCAATTGATGCTCATGCATTGTTTTGAAAGTATGTATGCATTTAAAAAGTTATATGAGGGAAAAATTGGGTATCAACACATAGTTACTCGGTCTATTGAGAGGGTGTTTATTCATACATACTAGTACTATTCCGTATGCACTAACGTCCCTTTTGCCGGGAGCGCTGCAAATGGATGCAGGTGGTTCCATAGCAGGTGTTGTTGATCCGTGAAGCATTATATCCTCTCCTCAGCTGACTTGGTGAGCCCCACTTCATTTTGAGTTCCTGTATCTCTTGTCCTTTGTATATAGCATTCAAGGTATAGCCGGGGCCTTGTTGCCGGCTCTGTCTTAGCACTCTTTTGTTTCTGCTAGAGGCTCCGTAGACATAGTGTGGGTTGTATCCTATTTTGGGAAGGTTAAACTAAAAATGTTGTAAATGTATCATCCGTTCCACTTTAACTATGATTGCGTAGTGTACTATTTTGGAGACTTGTTAATGATGTAACTTATGGAAATGAACCGGTACACATTACCTCTTACCGTCTAATTAATGAAATGTATTTTTCTCTTTATTCATGGGTGAGTTGGGTAGATGGCACTGTGCAAGCTGGATCGGTCGGGGTAACTTTGTTGAGTGCCAGTCGCGCTCCCCGAGGTCGGGGCATGACAAGCTTGGTATCAGAGCCTAAGATTTTATAGTATCCTAGGATGTCTCGGAGCCGTGTCTAGTAGAGTCCTTCTTATCGGTGTGTTGTCGACCACATCTATAATTAGGAGGCTACTTGGGCATTTAGGAAATATACCCTTCTTTGATGTTCTGGATCGTGTGATAGAGCTGATTGTAAGAATGTTCCTCCTCTAACTCGTGCATTGCTCTAATTTTCTGTACATGGCGCCTAGGAAGAAAGCAAGAACTGGCCAAGGAGCCAATGCCACCCCAGGAGTGGCAGTTGATTCTTTTCTTGATGATGCAGGTGAGCGCTCGAGGGGTGAGAATATTCCCCCGACAACTACACTGCTTGATTCTACTACTCCAGACAAGACTGCACCTGTACCTACACCTATTGAGGGTGCAACAATCCCTCCAACTGATATTCCAGTTCCATCTCCAACCCAGCTTCCAGTCCCAGTGTATCTAATGGGGATCTTAGGGGAGACATATAGATGTTGGCTCAGATAGTGTCTTCCCAGGCCCAGAGGTCAAATGTTGCACCCACTTCTTTTAGTTAGCTAGGGGATTCCGCTAGTTCCAAGGTGAACAGATTTGTCCAGATGGATCCTCCAGTGTTCACAGGTACTGATCCTGAGGAGGACGCCCGGGATTTTATTGACGAGATGCACAAGACCCTCCGAGTTATGCGTGCTACTGAGATGGAGGGAGTGGAGTTGGCCTCCTACCACCTGAAAGAGGTGGCCTATTCTTGGTTTGAGATGTGGGAGCACTCCCGTGAGGAGGGGAGCCCTCCGGCGAGGTGGAGTGAGTTTGCCGATGCTTTAATTGATCATTTCTTGCCTGCTGAGATTAAGGCAGCCCGTGCCGCAGAGTTTGAGAGCTTGAAACAAGGTAGCAAGAGTGTGGGGGAGTATCATATGAGATTTGCGAGGCTGTCCAAATATGGCATCTACATGTTGCCCACTATGAAGGCTAGGGTGGGCCAGTTTGTGCAGGGCCTTAGCCCCTTGGTTATTAATGAGGCCGCTACAACTGCCTTGAATTCTGATATGAACTATGGTAAGATGGTGGCATTTGCTCAAGCCACAGAGACTTACAAATTGATGATTAGAATGGAGCGTGAGGGCGGCAACAAGGCCCGGTCTGCGGGAAAATTTCGTGGTGCTTCTGGTAGTGGTCGTGGTAGGTCAGCATTCTGGGGAAGGTCGTCAGGGCCATCCTAGTCTTTTGCTCAGTCTTCGGCTAGTGCACAGCCATCGAGGCCCTGTCAACAGTAGTGGAGCCATTTTAGGCCCAGCCAGGGCAAAGGGAATCCTACCAGCATGGAGATTTCAGCAGCAGCGGAGGCCCCCATGCCCTAAGTGTGTGAAGATGCACTTTGGGGCTTACTTCATGGACCAGCCCATATGCTATGGGTATGGTATGAGGGGTCACATTGAATGGGATTTCTATTCATCCCACCACTGCGTGGGCAGGGATGAAGCATAGCCAGCCAGTGCTGCAGCTACTATATTCGCAACACCTCCTCAGGCTCGAGGCACTCCAGCACCCGCAGGGTGTGGTGCATCTAGGGGTGGTGCACTGAGTTCGGGAGCACCCAGCCATTTTTATGCTATGAAGGCTCGTCATAGTTCAGAGGCTTCTCCAGATGTCGTCACAGGTATATTGACTATCCTATCTCATGATGTGTAAGCCTTATTGGTCTCGATTCCACTTTGTCCTATGTTACTCCCTATGTTGCTTGATTTGGGATAGAACCGGAATAGCTTTATGAGTCGTTCTCTGTATCTACTCCGGTTGGTGAGTCTATTGTGGCCGCGCGGATTTATAGGGACTGTGTTGTCGTGGTGCGTGGTCGGGACACCATGACCGATTTTATTGGATTGGGGATGGTTGATTTTGATGTAATCATGGGGATGGACTGGCTTTATTCATGTTTTGCTAAGCTTGATAGCCGAACTAGAACTGTTAGATTTGATTTTCCAAAAAACCAGTTATTGAATGGAAGGGGGATGATGTGGTGCCAAAGGGTAGGTTTATTTCTTACCTTAAGGCCACCAAGATAATCAACAAGGGGTGCATTTACCATTTGGTCCGGGTTATGGACACCGACGCTGAGGCACCTACACTTGAGTCTGTACCAGTTGTGAATGAATTTTTAGAGGTCTTTCCGGATGAATTCCCTGGGATCCCACCAGACTTTGAGATTGAATTTGGGATTGATGTTTTGCCAGGCACGCAACCTATTTCTATTCCACCTTATATAATGGTACCAGCAGAGTTGAGAGAGCTGAAGGAACAATTAAAGGATTTATTAGAGAAAGGGTTCATCCGGCCGAGTGTGTCACCTTGGGGCACACCGGTCCCTTTTGTAAGGAAGAAAGATGGGTCATTGAGAATGTGTATTGACTATTGGCAGCTCAACAAGGTCATAATCAAGAATAAGTACCCACTGCCAAGGATAGATAACCTGTTTGATCAATTGTAGGGTACTAAGTATTTCTCCAAGATTGATTTGAGATCCGGGTACCATCAATTGAAGATCAGGGAGCAGGATATTCCAAAAACAGCTTTCAGAACCCGATATGGGCACTTTGAATTTCTGGTAATGTCTTTTGGGCTAACAAATGCTCTGGCAGCCTTCATGGATCTTATGAACCAAGTTTTCAAGCTGTTCCTCAACTCTTTTGTGACAGTGTTTATTGACAATATCCTTGTATATTCACGAAGTCAAGAGGACCATGTCGATCACCTCAGGGCAATTCTACAGACTCTACGTCAGCACTAGTTGTATGCGAAGTTTTCTAAATGCGAATTTTGGCTTGAACCTGTCACATTCTTGGGTTATGTCGTCTCCATAGAAGGAATTAAGGTTGATCCTTAGAAGATCGTAGCTATGAAGAATTGGCCTAGACCTACAACTCCAACCGAGATTCGCAGTTTCTTAGTTGGGTACTACAGGAAATTTGTGGAGGGGTTCTCCACTCTTGCCTCTCCGTTGACTAAATTAACGCATAAGGCAGTTAAGTTCCAATGGTCACATGCTTGTGAAAGAAGCTTTCAAGAGTTAAAATCAAGATTGACTACGGCGATGGTCTTGACCCTACCAGAGGGTACAGATGGGTTTTTGGTATACTGTGATGCTTCGAGAATCGGACTTGGGTGTGTATTAATGAAACATGGTAAGGTAAAAGCATATGCTTCTAGGCAACTCAAGAATCATGAGAAGAACTATCCAACACATGAGTTAGAGCTTGCAGCGGTGGTACTCGCATTGAAGATTTGGCATCATTATTTTTATGGGGTCCATGTGGATATATTCACGGATCATAAGAGCCTTTAATATTTTTAAAGAAGGAATTGAATATGAGGCAGAGAAGATGGATTGAGTTACTCAAAGATTACAACATCGATATTCTATACTATCCTGGGAAGGTTAATGTTGTGGCGGATGCTCTTAGTCGGAAATCTATGGGTAGTTTAGCTCACTTGGAGGCATATCAAAGGCCGTTGACCAAGGAGGTTCATCGATTGGATATTTTTGGAGTTCGTCTTGCGGACTCTAGCAAAGAAGGAGTAATTGTGCAAAACAAGGCTGAATTATCGCATGTTGTGGGAGTCAAGGAGAAACAATACGACGATCCATTGTTGGTACAATTGAAGGAAGGGATTCATAAACATAAGTCTATGGCTTTTTCTCTTGGCATGGATGATGGTACGCTAAGGTACCAAGGGTGACTATGTGTTCCAAATGTGGATGGTCTCCGGGAAAGAATCATGACCGAGCTCACACTTCTAGATATTCTGTGCACCCGGGCTCTACCAAGATGTATAATTATCTTAAGGAACTATACTAGCGGAATGATATGAAGAGGAATGTAGTGGACTTTGTGGCAAGATGTCCGAACTGTCAGCAAGTGGAGGATGAACACCAAAGGCCCGATGGGTTGGCACAGAACATAGAAATTCTGATATGGAAGTGGGAGATGATCAATATGGACTTTGTGGTAGGACTACCTCGCACTCCTCGCAAGTTCGACTCAATTTGGGTGATTGTGGATTGACTCACGAAATCAACACATTTCTTACCTATTATAGGGCACTCAGGTAAATCTTAGTACATCTTTCCATCCACAGACTGACGGGCAGGTAGAGCGGACTATTCAGATGCTTGGGGATATGTTGCGCGCTTGTGTTCTTGACTTTAAGGGTAGCTGGGATTACCATTTCCCACTCGTAGAATTTTCCTACAACAACACTTATCAGCTAGCATTCAAATGGCACCGTTCAAGGCTCTTTATGGTAGGAGATGTAAATCTCTCATTGGATGATTCGAGATCGGGGAAGCGGAGTTGATAGGACCAGACCTCGTGCATCAGGCCATGGAGAAGGTTAAGATCATTAAGGAACGGTTAAAAACTGCCCAGAGTCGTCAAAAGTCCTATTCATAGGTGCGTTGCAGGGATTTGGAGTTCAAAGAGGATGATTGGGTATTCTTGAAAGTTTCCCCGTTGAAGGGTATAATACGGTTTGTTATGAAAGGAAAATTGAGTCCGTGGTATGTCTGATCGTACATAATCATTCAAAGGATCGATCGGGTGGCTTACATGCTAGAACTACATCCAGAAGTGTCCTTAGTGCACCCGGTGTTTCATGTGTCCATGTTGAAGAAGGTGATTAGAGATCCGTCTCTTATTGTTACGATTGAGACTATAGAGGTTAATGAAGAATTCACTTATGAATAAATTCCAATTGCCATTCTTGATAGGCAAGTCTGGAAGTTGAGAAATAAAGAGATTGCCTCCGCTAAAGTGCTATGGCGAAACCAACAGGTTGAAGAGGCCACCTGGGAAGCCGAGGAAGAAATGAAGAAGAAGTACCCTAATTTATTTGAATAGCTATAGTAATGTATCCATGATGTTAAGAGTTAACTTTCTACAAATCATGTTCCCCCTATACAACTTATGTTAAGAAAACTCCCTCTTGGTAATGCAATGTTTATGGCGTTGTTGCCGGTGTTGTTTCTATATTGTTTTACATCATTGTATTGTGGTTATGTGGTTAAGATTGGTTTCTGGGATTCTCTGACAGGTGGATGGGCCCAGTTACAGGGGAAACTCTGCCAAAACTTTTGGAAGTTTAGGGAGTTAGTCAAAAATATTGGGGGCTGTTGGTGTGTGGAGTAATAGCTGGACCACAGTGAATGCTAATGGCGGATTTTGACCCTCATTCGAGGACGAATGATCCTAAGCGGGGGAGAATGTAATGCCCCGTAAATTTTTACCAAAAACCTGGGGTTACATGGTGCCGTTGTGAACTTATGTTTTAATGATTGACTTTTAGGATTGAGCAGTGCGTTGGGGAGTTGAAGAAAATGTTTGGCAGAATAGGGCATTTTTGCGGTCCACTATGCGACCACAAAATCACTCTACAGACAGCAGATCCACCGCAGAGTGTAGTAGAGAACTGGGAAAATTTCGGAAGATATTTTGTGGTTGATTTCGCAGCCGCATAATGATTTGTGGGCTGCACAATCCATCACAGATGCAACATAAAAATTTTTGGAGGGGAGTTCTGCAGCACATTATGCGGCCAGAGAATTGGTTTACGGACCACAAACTGGTCACAGAGCGAAGCAGAAAATGCCCAGTTCTAAAGGGCCATTATGCGGCCCATTTTACGGACCGTAGAAGCGTTATACAGTCGCATATGCGACCGTAGATCTGCATTGGTTCTTTATTTTTTGGTTTTATAAACCCGACCTCCATTCTTATAAAATAATCTAGGGGTCATTTTAGAAGGTTCAAACTTACATTTTTAGAGAGAGGAAGGTGGTCTAGAGTGAGAGAGGGAGTTTCTAAGTCATTTGTCCATCAATCTTTGCTCAAGCCTTGAAGATTTCACAAGGGTAACTCACAAGGTCTTCAATCAAAAGGTAAGACTCTACACCCTAGTCCTCAATTTCGAGATTTAGCTAAGAATAGGTAATAGGGCAAGTAATTCTTGTTATGAGTGTGTGTCTATGCATGCATGTACAATCAAGAGTTTTGGGAGGATTGTTGAGCTCAACTAGGTAGTGAAATGGAGGAATCCACCATAGGAGGACCTTGAAATCATAATGAGCACCTAGTGTTTGATAAAATACTCAAATGAGCTGGAAACCATGAACTCCTTCCTAATTTGTGTTCGATTTTGCTATATCTCTAGATAGATCAAAGTTGCCCGGATTCCGGAACTATGTAGTGAATTAAGGAAAGCTCAAAGCGAGGTATGCTGGCTAAGCTCTTCTTTTAGAATTGAGCCCCACAATGGTCTTGTAAGTCCCATGATGCTCATCATAAATTGATTATTCCAAATAAGCCTTGTGTCAAATAAATATGCGCTTAATATGTATTTCCAAGGTTCTTGTTGTGTTGAGTTGCTATTTGAGAATGTGGTTTAAGAATGGATTGTGTGTTAATGTGTTATACTTTAAAAGCGTGATTCTAATAAAAGCTATCATGTCAAATTGCGTAACAAATCACATATGCCTAAGACCCTAAATTGCTCAAATGTGTGTTTAAAGTCTTAAATTGAAAAGCCTTGTTGTTGATTATCCATGATGATATTTGAAAGTGAAAGAATTGAGCATGAAATATGATGTGCGGCCAACGTGCCAAGAATGATATTGTATTAGGGCCATTGATGCCGTGAAATGAATGATATGTAAAATATTATGAAATGAGTAGTAATCCCTTTAAACAATAAATGCTTTGGGAGTATCGTTTAGCCACCGAGGAAGGGTAGGTCAAAATAACCTAACCCCAAAACCACAAGTGACCATATGTCACAACTTGCCAATTATCAACAATATCAATGTTTCCACAACAATATCCCATGGCTCAACCAAATGTGCACAAGTATATCAATAATAACAATGAATGTAAATTTATCAACAAGAGAGATATCTCAACAATTAACACTTCACCTCAATGTGATAATGGTTTTCACAACTTCAACACCAATAACTCAACAAAGAGAGATATAATGTATAACCACGGTATTAATTAAGAATAACTCATAATGGAAGAGATAATATGTAACGATGACTTCAAATAAGGAATCAACAATGAAAGAGATAACATGTAGAAATGACTTTAATAATGATAAATCAACAATGGAAGAGACAACATGTAACAATGACTTCAAATAATGATAAATAAACAATGGGAGAGATAGTATGTAACAATGAAAGAGGCAACAACTTCAACTAGACATATAAGACCAAAACAACAAGTAAGATGTAGAACAAGTGTTAACAAAGTCATTCAAGACATGTAAGTATAGACCAACACAAGTAAGAGTAGATTGACTATGAGAATTTAGAACATGATATGGCAATTAAATTAAAGCATGGAAAGAGTCAAAGTAGCCTAAACTGGTCAAATACCACATATAACCCGTGTACCCAATCGTCACCCTGCGTACACGGCTTTCACTTAGCACAAATGACACAATTAATCCCATATCCTAAGCGGTAGTTCCCTCACACAAAGTTAGGCTAGATACTTACCTCAACTAGGGCAACTCAACCCACGAAAATAGCTTTTTCCCGTAAATCCGCCTCCACACGGCTTAAATCTAACCAAAATTGACTTAACATCATCAAATAATGCAAGGAAAAAAATTACAATAGATAAAGCTTTGATCTTTACACTTTTCCCAAAAAGTCAACAAAAGTCAAATCGGGGCTTGCCTTTTCAAAACCCGGTCCAAGGGTAGATTCCGAATATCCATAATCCCACGAGTCCATATATATGATTAGTTTCTAAATCCAAGTCCAGATCGACTCTCAAAACTCAAATTCTTATTTTTCAAAAACTTGACAAAGTTTCTCAATTTTTCACTTTGGTTCACATGATTTTGATGTTAAATCTAAGATATATTGGTGAAATATTGGAAATAGATTAGAATTAGTTATCCAAAGTTTGTAGATGAAATCCCATCCCAAAATCGCCTCATACCGAGTCTTGGGTCCCAAATGAGAGAATTGAGATGAAATCCTGATTTTCCATCCTTATGTTCAATTGCAGATGTTGCAATTGCAATATGGGTTAGCAATTGCGAACCCTTGAAATTTCAAGGAAAAGATCGCAATTGCGGCAATGACATGCTTAGGGAAATTTCTCGCAAATGTGAAGATGGGTTCGCAAATGCGAACATTGTTCCCCTGACAAAAGAGACAAAGTTGTCGGAAATGTGAACCTAGCCCAGCCCCAAGTCAACATCGCAAATGTGACCCGGGCATTGCAATTTCGGTACCTGTGTTACCCTGCTAAGGTCACAATTGCAACCCTGGTGTTCGCAAATGCGACACCAGAGGAACCAGCACACTAGATTCTGTTTTTCAATCCAAAACATTCCGAAATATGTCCAAAACTTATCCGAGCCTTCAGGGCTCCAAAAAGACATCCACACAAGTCTAAGAATATCATACAAATTCGCTGGCACGATCAAAACACAAAAATAACATCTAGAACTACGAATCAAACACTAAAACGCATGAATTTTGAAGTAAAGTTCAGGAACTACTAGATTGCAACTAAGCGTCCGAATCCTATCAATTCAACTCCAAATGATACCAAATTTTGCAAACAAGTTCTAAATAACATAACAGACCTATTGCAAGTCCCAAAATGACATTCCTAGATCGATAGCTAAAAGTCAACCTACGGCCAAACTTTTCAACTTCAATATGCCAAATTTCGGCAAAACAACACAAATCAACCTACAGACTTCCGAATTCAATTCGACATACGTCCAAGTGCAAAATCACGATACAAAACTATCGGAGCCATCAAAACACTATTCCGGGGTCGTTTTCACAAAAGTCAAAGTTTGGTCAACATTTCTAACTTAAGCTTCCAAGTCAAGAATCAAAGGATCCAAATCAACCCGAAATTTCTCGGAACGAAACTAATCAACCCCGCAAGTCATAAAAATATAGACATAAATGTGTAAAGCATAAAAAAGGGAAACGAGGAGGCACATGCCAGCCATTAGAAGAAACCATAGGCAATTACGCAATTACACAAAATGACCGGTCGGGTCGTTACATTCCCCCCTCTTAAAACAAGCGTTTGTCCTCGAACGTGGATAAGGACATACCTGAAGTGTCCTTGACCGGATGATCCCTCCATTGAACCTTCACTAAAGCAATGTTCTTTGATCTCAACTTCCGGATCTGTCTGTGCAAGACAGCCGCCGGCTCCTCAATATAAGTCAAATCCTTGTCTAATTGGATTGTGCTGAAGTCTAAAACATAAGACGGATCACCATAATACTTCAAGAGCATAGAAACATGGAACACCAGATGGACCGCAGATAAACTAGGTGGCAATGCAAGCTTGTAGGTCACCTCACCAATTTTCTCAAGGATCTCAAAAGTCCCAATATACCTAGGGCTCAACTTGCCCTTCTTCCCGAACCTCATCACAACCTTCATGGGTGAAACCCGAAGCAAAACCCGCTCTCCAATCATGAATGCTACATCACTAACCTTCTGATCCACTGTCTAGAATGGGATGTATAAAGACGATCCTGAATCAACTTGACTTTCTCTAAGGCATCTCGAACAAAATCTGTGCCCAATAACTTAGCCTCTCCGGGCTCAAACCAACCAATTGGAGAATGACACAGTGTCCCATATTGGGCCTCATAAGGAGCCATTTGAATACTCGATTGGTAGCTGTTGTTGTAGACAAACTCCACAAGCGACAAGAACTGATCCTAAGAACCCCCGAAATCCATAACACAGGCACGAAATATATCCTCCAATATCTGAAAAGTGCTCTCAGATTGCCCGTCCGTCTGGGGGTGAAATGCTGTGCTCAACTCAATCTGTGTGCCTAAATCACGCTCCATAGCTCTCCAGAAACACGATGTATACTGCGTACCTTGATCGAAGATAATGGATACTAGCACATCGTGAAGTCGGACAATCTTGCGGATGTAGATTTGAGCCACCTGCTATGAAGAATAGGTAGTCACTACCGGAATGAAATGAGTCAACTTGGTGAACCTGTCCACAATCGCCCATAGCGCATCAAATCTCTTCTAAGTCCTTGGGATCCCAACTACAAAGTCTATGGTAACACACTCCCATTTCCACTCGGTAATCTCAAGTCTCTGAAGCAAACCGCCTGGCCTCTGATGCTCATACTTCACTTGCTGACAATTTAGGCACCAGGCTACATACTCCACTATGTCTTTCTTCATTAACCTCCACCAATAGTACTGCCTCAAATCCTGATACATCTTAGTGGCACCCGGATGAATGGAGTACTGCTAATTGTGAGCCTTCTCAAGAATCAACTCACGCAACCCATCCACATTGAGCACACATAATCGGCCCTATATCCGCAATTCCCCATCATCAATAACAGAAACCTCCTTGATATCATTGCGCTCTACCGTGTCCTTAAGGACAAGCAAATGGGGGTCGTCATACTGACGCCCTCTGATGCGATCATATAAAGAAGACCAAGAAATCATGCAAGCAAGAACTCGACTGGGCTCGAAACATCTAATCTAACAAACTGGTTGGCCAAGGCCTGAACATCCATGGCTAGTGGCCTCTTTGCTGCCGGTAGATATGCTAAACTGCCCAAGCTCTTCGCCTTTCGACTCAAGGAACCAACCACCATATTGACCTTCCCGAGATGATATAGAATAGCGATATCATAGTCTTTAAGCAATTCTAACCACCTTCGCTTCCGTAAACTAAGATCTTTCTATTTGAACAAATACTGGAGACTCCGGTGGTCGGTAAAGACCACACAAGGGACACCGTACAAATAGTGCCACCAAATCTTCAATGCATGAATAATAGCTGCCAATTCCAAATCGTGGACCGGATAATTCTTCTCATGGGTCTTCAACTGCCGAGACGCATAGGCAATCACCCTACCGTCTTGCATCAACACCACGACAAGGCCAACATATGACACATCACAATACACAGTGTAAGACCCCGAACCCATAAGCAATACCAACACTGGGGTTGTAGTCAAAGCAGTCTTGAGCTTATGAAAGCTCGCCTCACACTTCTCGGACCATCTGAAAAGAGCACACTTCTGAGTCAACCTAGTCGTAGGTGCATCAATAGATGAGAAACCCTCTACCAAACGATGATAAAACCCGACCAAACCAAGGAAACTCTGAATCTCAGTAGCTGAAGACAGCCTGGGCCAACTCGGAACTACTTCATTCTTCTTTGGATCTACCTTGATCCTTACACTCGACAACACATGACCCAAAAACGCCACCGATTCAAGCCAGAATTCACACTCTGAGCATTTTGCGTACAACGTCTTCTCTCTCTGAGAATTTTACGTATAACTTCTTCTCTCTTAAGGTCTGAAGCACGATCATAAGGTGCTGCTCATGATTTCCCGATCATGAGAGTACACCAAGATATCGTCAATAAACACAATGACGAATGAATCAAGATATGGACGAAATACATTGTTCATCAGGTGCATAAATGCTGCTGGGGCGTTGGTCAGCCCAAATGACATCACAAGGAACTTGTAGTGACCATACCGAGTCCTAAAGGTAGTCTTCGGGATATTCGGATCCTGAATCTTCAACTGATGATACCCTCACCGCAAATCAATCTTTGAGAACACTCTGGCACCCTGTAGCTGATCAAATAATTGATCAATGCACGACAATAGATACCTATTCATCATTGTAACCTTGTTCAACTGCCTATAATCAATACACATACACATAGAACCATCCTTCTTCTTCACAAACAAAACTGGAGCACCCCAAGGCGACACACTAGGCCAAATGAAACCCTTATTAAGCAACCCTTGCAATTGCTTTTTTAACTCTTTCAACTTCGTTGGGGCCATACGATATGGTAGAATAGAAATGGTCTGAGTGCCCGACAACATGTAAATACCAAAACAATAGCTCTATCAGGCGACATGCCCAAAAGATCTACTGGAAATATATCCGGGAAGTCTCTCACTACCGGAACTGACTTAAAGGGAGAAGTATCAGCACTGACATCTCTCACTGAGGCTAGATATGCATCACACCCCTTCTAAATCATCTACTAAGCCTTTAGCATTTAGAAATGACACAACCCTGCTAGGAACATAATCCAATACACCCCTCCACTCTAGCCGTAGCAAACCCGGCATACCCAATGTCACAGTCTTGGCGTGACAATCTAGAATAGCATGATAGGGTGAGAACCAGTCTGTGCACAAGATCACATCAAAGTTTACCATACTGAGCAACAATAGATCAAATCTAGTCACAAAACAACAAATAGCAACTAAACATGATTTATACACACGGTCCACAACAATAGAATCTCCTACAGGTGTGGAAACATAAATAGGAGAAATCAAAGAATCATGAGATATATCCAATTACAGAGCAAAGTAAGATGACACATATGAATAAGTGGATCTCGGATCATACAAGACTAATGCATCTCTATGACAAACCGGAACTATACTTGTAATGACTACGTCTGAATCGACTACCTCTGTCCTACCCGGAAAAGCATAGAATCTGGCCTGGCCTCCCCCTCTAAGACGACTTCTACCTGCCCGTCCCCCACCCTTAGCTGGCTGTGTGGATGGAGAGGCAACTGGAGCAGTAACCATGGCCTGTGAAGTCCGTTGACTCGACTTAATCTATGGAGCCTATATAGTCTGTGGAGGTGCACCCTCCTAAGTCTGGGGCAGTCTCTAACCATATGAAGGGTATCACCACACTCAAAGTAAGCTATCGCTAGGTATGGCTGCTGGGACTAGCTCGGGCCTGGCCAGCTGGACCGACCGCTGAAGGCACCCCGTGTAGGAGGTGCCCTAGGAAGTGGCTGAGCAAAGTGTGCAACCAGAGACCTCAGAATAACCGTAGCACCGCTAGAAGCTGGAAGTGATGAGTGAAATAGGCGGCTCGCACAGCCTCTACCATGATGGTATAGTTGCTGTGTGACCACCACTAAATCCTCCAGTACCTCGAGGCCTTTTGGCCTCCCAGTTCTCTCTCTCACGACCCCACATATCCTCCAACCTCCGTGCGATCTCTACCTCCTGCTCATATAGGGTATCTGTCTATAACTCTCGAGCCATGCCAAACCTAATACCATAGTTGAGCCCCTCGATGAATCGGCAGACTCGCTCCCTAAATGTAGAAACCAAAGTAAGTGCATGTCTGGACAAATCACTGAATCTGGCAGCATACTCTGACACTGACATAGTACCCTGGCGCAGCTGCTCAAACTCTAAGCGCCATGCATCCCAAAGGTTATGGGGAACAAACTCTCTCAAGAACATATCTAAAAACTAAATCCATGTAAGTGAAGTTGCATCGACTAGGCTAGCCTCCTCGTAAATCCGCCACAACTGATATGCTGCTCTCGATAGCTGGAATGTAGTAAAAGCAACTATGCTTATCTCCACAATAGCTCTAGTGTGGAGAATACAATGACATTTCTCTAGAAAATCTTGAGCATCCTCTGAAGCTAAGACACCGAAGGTAGGAGGATGATACTTCTTGAATCTCTCAATTCTAAGCTGCTCCTCCTCAGATGCCACTGCCCTAACCTCGGGATGAACCAGAACAAACGACTGTGCTGGCATAACCTCTGGGACCTGATCAACATGGACACGCTGCTCTGGGGTACAGGCTGTGGGAGTCTTAGCTCCTCCCCTAGCCTGAGATGTGGCTGGTGCAAGTAGAATTAACCCCGCCTGAGCTAGAGTACTGAACATGCTTAAAAACTGTGCGAGGGTCTCCAAAGGTGCAGGGGTGGTAATATGTGCTTTGGGTGCCCGCTCTTCAACTGGAGCTGTTGGTGGCTCCTTTGTCGCAGCTTAGGCAGGTGTTCTAGCTGCACCACGTGCCCCTCCTCGGCCTCTACCCTGGCCTATCACGGCTCTAGCAGGGGGCAGAGGTGTCTGATATTTGGATCCAGCAGTGCGTGTCCTCACCATCTATGAGAGAATAGAAAGTCAAAGATTTAGTTTTTGAAGTCAACTAATTCTCATGATAAGGAATCAAAGAAGTAGAGTTTTCCTAACAGTTCCATAACCTCTCGAAGATAAGTACAGACGTCTCCTTACCGATCCACAAGACTCTACTAAACCTGCTTATGACTCGTAACACCTATGAACCTAGAGCTTTGATACCAACTTGTCACGATCCAAATTTCCCTCCTTAGGATGTCATGATGGCACCTAGTCTCTAAGACTAGGTAAGCCTAATATTTGATAATAACTTGACAGAAATAATTAATCGAAAAACTAAAGCAAGACTGATAAACTCATATAGCCTTTCGAAATAGGATCTCAACAACACACTTCCCAAAACCGGTGGAACTGACTCATAAGCTCTACTGAATAAAATAGAATGTCTACTACAATACTGTCTAAATGAGAAATACAGTAGAAAAGAAAGTCAAAGAAAGGTGACTCCGGGGCCTGCGGACGCCGAGCAGGTATACCTTGAAGTCTCCGGGAAATCAGCTACAACAAATCACTAACATCCAGCACGAGCTGACGTACCTGGATCTGCATAAAAAGATGTGCAAAAGCGTTGTATGAGTATACCACAATAGTACCCAGTAAGTATCAAGCCTAACCTTGATAGAGTAGTGACGAGGCCAAGTCAAGACACATACTAGGACATAATAAGCAGAATGAAAACATAATAATAAGAAGTAATGGAAGGCAGAGAAATTAACTGATACGGAACAAGTTAACAACATATACTAATGCCGGAATTATAAGCATAGAGATAATATCAAGGAAGCAGTTAAAGAGAACCACCATAGTCAAATACGGATCCAAACTGATAAGACAAGGAAGAATAAAAGCAACAAGAAATGTTTTATCGGTAACTCTTTACAACATGAGATAAACAACAAGAATCACAATCGAGGTACCGCCTCGTACACAACAAGAATTAGAACCGAGGTACCATATTATATACATAAAGAATCACAACCGAGGTACTGCCTCGTATACATAAAGTATCACAACCGAAGTACCACCTCGTATACAACAAGAATCACCACTGAGGTACTGCCTCATATTCACATTTCTCTATTTCAATTACAATCTTTCCTTATACCGCCGCGTAAGTGTTACATTTAATTAGTTTTGAAAACATTTTTGAGTAAATAGCTACACGCACTTTAGCCCACCTTATGATGCCACATGGCCTCAAGTAATTCCCTTACAAGCAACACGCACATAAGTCCTACCTTATGCCGCCGCATGCACATTAAACCCTATCCTTATACCTGTCACGACCCAAATTGATGGGCCGCGACAGGCACCCGGTGCCTTACCCAAACGAGTACCAACGTAATGTATCTTTCTTATTATACCATCATGGGTAAATGGGTCAGAAGGACCGTCATGAGACCATAATAAAACATAAGAGAATACTAGACATAGGACGACCCAACATGATATAAAAACTTATACATGTGACATACGCGCCTATAAGGCCGACATGATCCTTTGTATACTCAAAACATAGGCTGAAAAGGCCATACAAGCATCCATATACATGACAAATGTCTACAAGCCTCTAAGAGTACATAAACGTCAAAAAGGTTGGGACAGGGTCCCGTCATACCAATCAATACATGTCAAAATCATATTGACTAAATAGGCAACTCTGGAGCAAGTCGAGTGCACCAACACCTTCCACTGAGCTGATAGGCTACTAAGAGGACTGTCAAACTATCTATCGGGACCTGCGGGCATAAAACACAGCGTCCCCGAGCAAAAGGGACATCAGTACAAATAAAGTACTGAGTATGTAAGGCATGAAAACAGTATTTAAATGACATGAAAGCAACATGGAGTAAAGAACTCAACCTGTAAGTCTGAATAGCTCTATGAATTATGAAACATTTATATTGTCATGCATATGCGCATAAATGTCATATCATGCATATGTATATGCATACATAACATCATCAAGCCTCTACGGGCATCCCATCATATCATCTCGGCTACTGTGGGCGAAATCATCAACGTATACCAGCTGATCAGGTGGTGGTGCGTATATAATGCCATAACCTTTCCCCATACCCCATATATATATAATATACACGTATAAAACTCCTGGTCATGGGTCAATGTACATGCCTAAATAATGAATGCAATGTATAAGAAGTAAGTCAATAAGATCTCTCGGGATGTCATAAGATCAATATGCCTTCGGTTAATATTATGAAATAAACTTTATCAACCAACTATTTTGTGAGACCCATGAATAGAAGATATAATAATAGGACACATGGGGCATCAAGAACATAGGCAACCCTAGTACTTCTAAGAGTATAGTCACATGTGAAAGTTGCGTGTTTGCTCGTTTCGTTGTACTATATGGATCATGCCCAAAGGAAAGAAAGGATAGACTTAACATACCTTAACCCCGTTGAATCCTTAATACATTCCAAGCAATTCTTCAAACAACTCAACTCAATTTACCATAGCATAAGGAGTTCAAATCAGTACTGAGTAACGGCTAAGTCCGCAACTTAAGCTAGTAGCTCGTTTATGTAAATTTGGGCAGCATCTCCCCTATAACAAGGGCCTCCTATAATACCATATACCAACAATAAAAACTAGAGAAATCCAGCAACATATAAATATCAATAACAATACACCATATAACAACAACAAGTCATAACTACTTCACGACGAGCGGCAAGCTCCAATTGGAATCCGTATAACCCATATCACCCTTTATAGACTTCTTACATTAACTTAAAAGTATCATTAACATGATAATGAAGTCATTCATTAGTGATTCCATCCTTATACTGTATATTTATAACAAAGGAAGCAATCCACAACCCCAACTATCCTCAATTAGCAACTTTATTCACTAGTTCATGTCTAGTCCATCCATTTAACTTAATAAACATCAAGATAACCTTAAGCACATGCAAGAACACAATACACATACATCCTATATTAGCTTCAAGTCGGAATCCAAGTTATATTTAGCTTACAACAGCCCTCAATGGCAATACAACTCCATAGGAAATGACTTAAGCTAATTCAAGTATTATCTTTTAGTGTATCATCCTAACAAGTTAACCAACATACAATCAAGATTAAGCAATATTAATAGGATGTTATAATCACCTTATAAAGTAGAAAAAACTTGAAGTTTCAGCCAAACACAGCTCACAACTATCCTTAGTGATAACACAACCTCAAAGAGGTGTTGTTCTTCACTAGAACTAGCTTTTGATGTTTAAATATGGTGTAATCACTTCAAACCCTTATAGTATCTGTTTAGGAGGGTTAGGAGGAGTGTAGAGACGAGGTTGGGTCAAAAATTGAGAAATAAAGGTCGTCCAAATCGTTTTTAAAGTGAAGTAGGTTGACCACCGCCTAAGTGGTTCCCATGGGAGCTGCTTGTGCAGTCTTACGAAAATGCGAATATCTCTCTACTACGATATCATATCGACAAACGGTTTAATGTAATAGAAACTACTCCCATATATCTTTAATTTTATAGGTGTATCACCCCATAACTCAAAGTACATTGAGAGAAAATCTCAGCTACATTTGACCTGATTTTCATCACATTTATGAATGTAACTTGTGATGACCTTTGCCAACTTTTGTTCCTCAACTTGCTTGACTTCAAAACATAACACATGACTATAATACAACCAAAATAACTCAAAACATAACCACATAATAATTGAGCCCTAGTCACACCCCAAAGTGCATGTTATAACATTCCAAACTTATCGACTTTCGACGAAACTTATTTTCTTCAATTCGTTTAGCTTCTATGCCTTCCAACCCTCTTGGTGATTGTTATGCATGATCTTTAATATTTGTAACCTCAAAAGTAACATTATTAACTTAGTTTATATACTTCGAAAGATGATCTAAATTCCGAGCTTACATCAATTGACTTACGATGTACTTTTACGTACGAAAACATGGGTTGTAACATCAGTCCCCCCTTTGGAACATTCATCCTCGAATGTTGACTATTGCACTTATCGGTCTCATAACCGGATAGCTCTTACGAATATTATTGTACCGTCCTTGCCATCTAAGCAACTGTTCTATGAATAAATCCAAGGCTTGGGCATTCCCCCCCCCTTAGGCCTCTTTCTCACACCACGAATTGTGACTGGAATTCTTCCAATATCGTAACTATTGCTATCTTCTGTTATGCAGCTGTATGATTTTGTCCTAGTATATGCGCCTATACTATCTTCTCTTTTTTTCCCTCCATCCTTTATCCAATCTCTAGGCCTCACTTTGTGAACATATGCAATACTATGACAAGCTGTCCCTCTGGGAATCTGTAGGCATACTAAAATTGTTCGCTTAGTACTTTATCGAACTTATGACTATTGCTATATTTTGTTTCATAGACTTTTTTATCTATCCTTATGACTTTACTGCATCTATGTAGGTCATACTATACCATAACTCTTACTTTGGTTTTATTATTACTGTAACGACCCGGCCAATCGTCTTAAGAATTAACGCCCTGATCCCCTATTAACTGCTTTCCCCAAGTTTATTTCTGCTATTTCAATTTGCCGGGATGTTCGGTTTTGAGTTTCGGATAGTTTTGGGACACTTAGTCCCTAAATGTGAGCTTAAGTATTGGAAAGTTGGCCGTAGTCGGAACAGTGTGAAGACGGCCTCGGAATGGAAATTCGATGTTTCCTTAGCTCCGTTGGGTGATTTCGGGGTTAGGATCGTGTTCTGAATGTGTTTTGGAGGTCCGTAGCTAATTGAGGCTTGAAATGCCGAAAGTTAAATTTTTGAAGTTTCCGGTCCGATAGTGAGATTTGATCCGAGGGATGGAATGGAATTCCGGAAGTTGGAGTAGCTCCGTAGTGTTGAATGTGACGTGTGTGCAAAATTTCAAGTCATTTGGACGAGGTTTGATAGACTTTTTGATCGAAAGCGTGTTTTTAGAGTTTTTGGAATTCTTAGGCTTGAATTCGATGAAAAATAGGTGTTTTGAGCGTTCCTAAGGTTGGAACATGTTTGAATGATGTTTTGGGATCGGTTGGCAGGTTTGGTTGAGGTCCTGGGGCCTCGGGTGTGCTTCGGATGCTCAACGGACCATTTTTGGACTTGGAAAGATTGCAGATTTTCTGCTGTTGTGATGCAGAGAAAACCTTCAACACGTTCGCGACAGGGTCTCGCATTCGCGTAAAGCATCTACGTAGAGCAGCTGAAATGTGCTTCGCATCCGCAATGATGTCCCGTGTTCGCGTAGGGTCTGCCCGTGTAAGCGACGCATTTGCGAGTGGACCTCGCATTCGTGAAAGAGGAATTTGGCCAGCAGGACTTTTGTGCATTGCGTTCGCGATAGTAGCCTCGCGTTCGCGAAGAAGAACGCACTTGGGCAGATATAAGATTTCAAAATCGAGGGTTTAGCCATTTTTATCAAAACTTAAGCTTGGGAGCTCGGAGTTGAGTGAGATTTTGAGGGATTTTCAGAGATATCGATTGGGTAACGATTCTTGACTCATTTTTGCTTGTAACCCATTAATCTAAACATGAACTCATCCTTTAATTTCGGAATTTGTATGAAAATTGGGGGAAAAGTTCCTAGACCAAGAAATTGAGTTTTGATTGGGGATTTGACATCGGATTGGGATAGGTTTGATATGGTTAGACTCGTGAGAGCGTGAGGATTATGAAAATATAGATTTTACCCGATTCTAAGACGTGGGCCCGAGGGGCATTTTGGTCATTTTTCCTAGTTTCGCGTATTAGCTTAGAATTTAATTGTAGAATCAGTTACTTGAAGTGTTATTTACATTATGAAATTTAATTGAATAGATTTGGTCCATTTGGAGTCAGATACTCGTGGAAAGAACGTGGTTTCGGGTTGACATTTGAGCCGGTTCGAGGTAAGTGGCATGTCTAACCTTGTGTTGGGGATCTTCCCCTTAGGTTTGATATATTTGGTAATTGAAATGCCTTGTATGTGAGGTGACGAGTGCATACTTGTTCAAATTGTTCAAAATCCGGTTTTCTTTAAGTACTTATTAGTATGTTTCTTCTCTTGCTTTTATTACTTGTACTATTAAGCCTGTTGTTAGCTTAGGAAAGCATGTCTAAGTGATTTAATTGCCTTAATTGTTCAATCTATTTACCTGAACTCTGTGCAGCATGCTAGGCTAGAAGTATTTGTTGCCTTAATATGAAATTTCCGTTCTCTGAATATTTCCTTGCTGCTGTTGTGTATTTACATTGGGACTACGGATGTGGGATTCCGGTAGCTCCCCCTTGTCTGTTTACTTTGGGACTACGAGTTAGATTCCCGGTAGATCCCCCTGCAAATTTACTTTGGGACTACGAGTTAGATTCCCGGTAGATCCCCCTGCACATTTACATTGGGACTACGCGTTAGATTCCCGATAGATCCCCCTGCACATTCACTTTGGGACTACGGGTTAGATACCCGGTAGATCCCCCTGTACATTTACTTTGGGACTACGGGTGAGATTCCCGGTAGATCCCCCTGCACAGTTATATGCAATTACGGGAATGCACCCGGTAGATTCCCCCAGTACTGGGTATTTATATTTGGGGACCACGGATCGGGATTTCCGGTAGATCCCCCGCGCATTGATAGTTGGACTACGGGACGGTATCTCGAGAGATCATTCAGACACATATATGATGGACTACGGGATGGTATCCCGGGAGATCCACTGGATAGTTGTAATTGGGACTACAGGGCGGTATCCTGGAAGGTGCCATGGTTGTTATCTTTGTGTTGAGCTGTATTCTTTCCATGGTTTGTTTGTCTCTGTTCTAGTTGTCGTTGTTCTTCCAATTCTATGTTATTTCTTACTGTTGCACTTACTTATACTGTTTATTTCACACTGTTAACCCTTATATTTTATTTAACCTCAGTAGGGCCCTGACCTTCCTCGTCACTACCCGACCGAGGTTAGGCTTGACACTTACTGAGTACCGCTGTGGTGTACTCATGCCCCTTCTGCGCATGTTTTTCATGTGCAGATCCAGGTACTTTCGCTCAGTATTATCATCCTTGAGGCGAGGTGCCTCTGTAGAGACTTCAAGGTATATTTGCCGCGTCCGTAGACCGAGGAGTCCCTTTCTATTCTCACTTTTAAGTATTAGCCCTTATGTATTTGTTTTCTTTGTTAGACAATCTGGAGTTAGAGCTATGTAGTACTACTTAGCTTGTGATTCATGGGTTTCCGGGTCTTGGATTTATGTGTTGGTTTTCAGAGTTAAATATGGTGTATGCCGAGCGGCACATTTATACACTGGTTATTTCTTATTTCTGTTTTAAATTGTTTTTCTTTTGCAAATTTTGATTTCTTTTCCGTAATTTAGGCTTACCTAGTCGTAGAGACTAGGTGCCGTCACGACGGTTCACGGAGGGTGAACCGGGGTCGTGACAAGTTGGTATCAGAGCTCTAGGTTCATAGGAGTCATGGATCACAAGCCGGTTTATTAGAGTCTCGCTGATCGGTACGAAGACGTCTATGCTTATCTATGAGGGGCTATGTAACCGTTAGGAAAATTCCACTTCATTGATTTCCCTGTCGTGCGAGATTTTTGACATCACAATCCTAAACCTCTATCTTCCATTCTCTCACAGATGGTGAGGACACGTACTACCAGAGATGATCAGACACCCGCGCCCCCTACGAGAGCCGTCAAAGGTCGGGCTGGGGTAGAGGCCGAGGACGCGCACGTGGTGCAGCTAGAGCACCTGCACGAGCTGCCACTAAAGAGTCACCAGCAGTTCCAGCCAGAGCCCAGGCATCGGATACGCCTACTGCTACTACTACTCCAGCACTTCAGGAGACATTAGCACAGTTCCTAAGCATGTTTGGTGCATTAGTTCAGGCGGGATTGATTCAGGTTGTACCAGCCACTTCACAAATCAGGGAAGGGATCCTGACTTCCACCACCCCCACTCCAGAGCAGCGAGTTCCCATTGGTCAGGTTCTAGTTGTCAAGGCGACACAGCCTGTGATCCCAGTTCAACGGGTGGTGAGGACCTTTCGCCGAGTAGAGGATAGGTGGGTCCAGGAGAGAGAGGACAGACGAGGTCAAGAGAAAGAGTATAGGGAAGTGAGGAGACCTCGTAGACTGGAGAGACCCGCTGGTCCTTATTTTGGAGGAAGATTACGGCTTGGTAGAGGTTTTGTGAGTCAGCCAGCTCAGTTTGCATCTCAGATTTCACGCAGTATTTCAGGAGTTCAGGGTTCTTGGAGTACCCGTACCGCACAGTTCCCACTGCCACGTCCTTCCAGAGCTTGTTTTGAGTGTGGTGACACACGCCATGTGGTGAGGGATTGCCCTAGACTTGGGAGGAGTGCACCTCCACAGACTTCAGCCACGGCGCGCTCCGCGGAGTTCTCAGGCTATGGTTACAGCCCCAGTTGCTACCCCACCTGCTCAGCCAGCTAGAGGGGAAGGCCAGGCTAGATACTATGCCCTTCCTACCCGTACCGAGGCTATTGCCTCCGATTTTGTCATCACAGGTATTATCATGGCTTGTCATAGAGATGCATCGGTTCTATTTGATCCAGGCTTCACTTATTCTTATGTGTCTTCTTATTTTGCCCCACATTGGGCGTATCTCGGGATTCTTGAAATTTCCCTGTTTATGTTTCTACTCCTGTGGGAGATTCTCTTGTTGTGGACCGCATTTATCAGTCGTGTTTGGTTGCTCTTAGTGGTTTTAAGACCAGAGCTGATTTATTGTTGCTCAACATTGTAGACTTTGATGTTATCTTGGGCATGGACTGGTTGTCGCCCCATTATGCTATTCTTGATTGTCACGCCAAGACCGTGACGCTGGCTATGCTAGGTGTACCGCGTGTTGAGTGGAGGGCTCCCAGTAGAGTTATTTCTTTCCTTAAAGCTTAGCGTATGGTTGAGAAGGGGTGTGACGCGTATTTAGCTATGTGAGAGATGTCAGTATTGATACCCCTTCAGTTGATTCAGTTCCAGTAGTACGGGACTTTTCCGACGTGTTTCCAACTGATCTTCCAGGCATGCCACTTGATAGAGATATTGATTTTGGCATTGATTTGTTACCGGACACTCAGCCCATTTTCATTCCTCCGTATTGTATGGCTCCTCATGAGTTGAAGGAGTTGAAGGATCAGTTACAGGAATTGCTTGATAAGGGTATTATTCGGCCCAGTGTATCACCTTGGGGTGCTCCTGTCTTGTTTGCAAAAAAAAGGATGGTTCTGTGCGTATGTGTATTGATTATCGCTAGTTGAACAAGGTTACAGTGAAGAACCGTTATCCTTTGCCTCGTATTGATGATCTGTTTGACTAGCTTCAAGGCGCACAAGTGTTTTCTAAGATTGATTTGCGCTCAGGTTACCATCAGTTGAAGATTCGGGAGCCAGATATCCCGAAGACTGCTTTTAGGACTTGGTATGGTCAATACGAGTTCTTTGTTATGTCATTTGGGCTGACCAATGCCCCAGCAGCCTTTATGCATTTGATGGATAGTGTGTTCTGGCCGTATCTTGAATTGTTCATCATTGTCCTTATTGATGATATTTTGGTATATTTCCAGAGTCGGGAAGATCATGAGTAGCACCTGAGGACTGTGCTTTAGACTCTGAAAGGGAAGAAGTTATATGCTAAGTTCTCGAAATGTGAGTTTTGGTTGGATTCAGTGGCATTCTTAGGCCACATAGTATCGAGTAAGGGTATTCAGGTGGATCCGAAGAAGATAGAGGCCGTGCATAGTTGGCCCAGACCATCCTCAGCTACAGAGATCCACAGTTTCCTTGGCTTGGCGGGTTATTACCGTTGATTTGTTCAGGAGTTTTCATCTATTGCAGCACCTATGACCAGACTGACCCAGAAGGGTGCTCCGTTCTAGTGGACAGAAGAGTGCGAGGAGAGCTTTCAGAAGCTCAAGACAGCTTTGACTACAACCCCAGTTTTGATATTGCCTACCGGTTTGGGGTCTTATACTGTCTATTATGATGCTTCGAGAGTTGGCCTTGGAGCGGTATTGATGCAGGACGGTAGGGTGATTGCCTACGCGTCCAGACAGTTGGAGATACATGAGAAGAATTATCCTGTCCATGATCTTGAGTTGGCTGCCATTGTTCATGCATTGAAGATTTGGCGTCATTACTTGTACGGTGTGCCTTGTGAGATATATACTGAACACCGGAGTTTGCAGCATCTGTTCAAGCAGAAGGACCTTAATTTGCGTCAAAGGAGATGGCTAGAGCTGCTGAAGGATTATGACATCACTATCTTGTATCACCCGGGCAAGGCCAATCTGGTGGCTGATGCTTTGAGCAGCCGGGCAGAGAGTGTGGGGAGTTTGACTTATTTACCAGCAGAAAAGAGGCCTATGGCGATGGATGTTCAGGCCTTAGCCAGCCAGTTTGTGAGATTGGATCTTTTGGAGCCTAGTCGGGTTCTAGCTTGTGTGGTCTCTCGGTCTTCCTTATTTGATCGTATCCGGGAACGTCAGTTTGATGACCCTCATTTGCTTGTCCTCAAGGACAAAGTGTTTCATGGCGATGCCGAGATGTGACTATTGGTGATGACGGAGTATTGAGGATGCAAGGTCGAGTTTGTGTACCCAATGTTGATGGGCTTCGGGAGTTGATTCTAGAGGAGGCCCATAGTTCGCGGCGGTATTCCATTCATCCGGGTGCCGCGAAGATGTATCAGGATTTGAGGCAGCACTACTGGTGGAGACGGATGAAGAAGGATATAGTTGGGTTTGTAGCTCGGTGCCTTAATTGTCAGCAGGTGAAGTATGAGCACTAGAGACCGGGTGGATTGCTTCAGCAGATAAAGATTCTGGAGTGGAAGTGGGAGCGGATCACCATGGACTTCGTATCTGGGCTCCCACGGACTTTGAAGAAGTTTGATGCCATTTGGGTTATTGTGGATCGGCTGACCAAGTCCGCGCATTTCATCCCGGTGTGTACTACCTATTACTCGGAGCGATTGGCGAAAATTTATATCCGGGAGATTGTCCGTCTGTATGGTATTCCAGTTTCCATGATTTCAGACAGAGGTACTTAGGTCACATTGCGATTCTGGAGGGCCGACAGCAGGAGTTGGGTACTCGGCTGGAGTTGAGCACAACATTTCACCCTTAGACGGACGGACAGTCCGAGCGCACTATTCAGATTCTCGAGGATATGCTACGTGTGTGTGTGATTGAGTTTGGAGGTTCTTGGGATCAGTTCTTGCCATTGGCGGAGTTTGCCTACAACAACAGCTATTAGTCCATCATTCAGATGGCACGGTACGAGACCTTATATGGTAGGCCATGTAGATCTCCGGTGGGTTGGTTCGAGCCAGGTGAGGCTAGATTATTGGGAACAGACTTGGTTCAGGATGCTTTGGAGAGAGTCAATGTGATTCAGGATAGACTCCGTACAGCCCAGTCCAGACAGAAGAGTTACGCAGACCAGAAGGTTCTTGACGTTTCCTATATGGTTGGAGAGCGGGTTCTGCTTCGGGTTTCGCCTATGAAAGGCATCATGAGATTTGGGAAGAAAGGGAAGTTGAGTCCAAGGTTTATTGGCTCTTTTGAGATATTGAGGCGTATTGGGGAGGTTGCTTATGAACTTGCCTTACCTCCCTGCTTGGCAGGAGTTCATCCGGTATTTCATGTTTCGAATGCTCCGGAGGTATCACGGTGATCCGTCGCACGTGTTGGATTTTAGTTCAGTCCAGTTGGACAAGGATCTATCCTATGTTGAGGAGCCAGTGGCGATATTGGGCAGGCAGGTTAGAAAGCCGAGGTCAAAGAACATTGCATCAGTAAAGGTTCAGTGGCGGGGTCAGCCGGTCGAGGAGGCGACCTGGGAGACCGAGCAGGATATGCGCAGCCGTTACCCTCATCTTTTCACTACTTCAGGTATGTCTCTATGCTCGTTCGAGGACGAACGAATGTTTAAGTGTAGGAGGATGTGACGACCTGGCCGGTCGTCTTAAGAATTAACGCCCCGATCCCCTATTAACTGCTTTCCCCAAGTTTATTTATGCTATTTTGATTTTCCTGGATGTTCGGTTTTGAGTTTCGGAGAGTTTTGGGACACGTAGTCCCTAAATGTGAGCTTAAGTGTTGGAAAGTTGGCCGTAGTCGTAACAGTGTGAAGACGGACTCAGAATGGAAATCCGATGTTCCAGTTAGCTCCGTTGGGTGATTTCGGGGTTAGGGGCGTGTCTGAATGTGTTTTGGAGGTCCGTAGCTAATTGAGGCTTGAAATGCCGAAAGTTGAATTTTTGAAGTTTCCGGTCCGATAGTGAGATTTTGATCCGAGGGTCGGAATGGAATTCTGGAAGTTGGAGTAGCTCCGTAGTGTTGAATGTGACGTGTGTGCAAAATTTCAGGTCATTTGGACGAGGTTTAATAGACTTTTTGATCGAAAGCTTGTTTTTAGAGTTTTTGGAATTCTTAGGCTTGAATCCGATGAAAAATAGGTGTTTTGATGTTTTTTTGAGTGTTCCGAAGGTTGGAACAAGTTTGAATGATGTTTTGGGATTGGTTGGCAGGTTTGGTTGAGGTCCCGGGGGCCTCGGGTGTGTTTCGGATGCTCAACGGACCATTTTTGGACTTGGAAAGAATGCAGATTTTCTGCTGTTGTGTTGCAGAGAAAACCTTCATCGCGTTCGCGAGAGGGTCTCGCGTTCGCTTAGAGCATCTGGGTGGAGCAGCTGAAATGTGCTTCGCGTCCGCGATGATGTCCCTTATTCGCGTAGGGTCTGCCCGTGTAAGCTACGCGTTTGCGAAAGAGGAATTTGGCTAGCAGGACTTTTGTGCATCGCGTTCGCGATAGTAGCCTCGCGTTCGCGAAGAAGAACGCGCCTGGGCAGATATAAGATTTCAAAATCGAGGGTTTAGCCATTTTTATCAAAACTTAAGCTTGGGAGCTCGGATTTGAGCATGATTTTGAGGGATTTCTAGAGATATCGATTGGGTAACGATTCTTGACTCATTTTTGCTTGTAACCCATTAATCTAAACATGAACGCATCCTTTAATTTCGGAATTTGTATGAAAATTGGGGAAAAAGTTCCTAGACCAAGAAATTGAGTTTTGATTGGGGATTTGACATCGGATTGGGATAGTTTTGATATGGTTAGACTCGTGAGAGTGTGAGTATTCTGAAAATATAAATTTTACCCGATTCCGAGACGTGGGCCCGAGGGGCGTTTTGGTCATTTTTCCTAGTTTTGCGTATTAGCTTAGAATTTAATTGTAGAATCAATTACTTGAAATGTTATTTACATTATGAAATTTAATTGAATAGATTTGGGCCATTTGGAGTCGGATACTCGTGGCAAGAACGTGGTTTCGGGTTGACATTTGAGCCGATTCAGGTAAGCTGCTTGTCTAACCTTATGTGGGGGACCTTCCCCTTAGGTTTGATATATTTGGTAATTGAAATGCCTTGTATGTGAGGTGACGAGTGCGTACTTGTGCAAATTGTTGGAAATCCAGTTTTCTTTACGTACTTATTAGTGTGTTTCTTCTCCTGCTTTTATTACTTGTACTATTAAGCCTGTTGTTAGATTAGGAAAGCATGTCTAAGTGATTTAATTGCCTTAATTGTTCAATCTGTTTACCTGAACTCTGTGCAGCATGCTAGGCTAGAAGTATTTGTTGCCTTAATATGAAATTTCCCTTCTTTGAATATTTTCTTGCTGCTGCTGTGTATTTACATTGGGACTACGGATGTGGGATTCCGGTAGCCCCCCCTTGTCTGTTTACTTTGGGACTACGGGTTAGATTCCCGGTAGATCCCCCTGCACAGTTATATGGAACTACGAGAATGCAACCGGTAGATTCCCCCAGTACTGGGTATTTATATTTGGGGACTACGGATCGGGATTTTCGGTAGATCCCCCGTGCATTGATAGTTGGACTACGGGACGATATCTCGGGAGATCCTTCAGACACATATATGATGGACTACGGGACGGTATCCCGGGAGATCCACAGGATAGTTGTAATTGGGACTACAGGGCGGTGTCCTAGAAGGTGCCCCGGTTGTTATCTTTGTGTTGAGCTGTATTCTTTCCATGATTTGTTTGTCTCTGTTCTAGTTGTCGTTGTTCTTCCAATTCTATGTTATTGCAGTTACTTATACTGTTTATTTCACACTGTTAACCCTTATATTTTATTTAACCTCATTAATGCCCTGACCTTCCTCGTTACTACCCGATCGAGGTTAGGCTTGACACTTACTGAATACCGCTGTGGTGTACTCATGCCCCTTCTGCGCATGTTTTTCATGTGCAGATCCAGGTACTTTAGCTCAGTCTTATCATCCTTGAGGCGAGGCGCCTCTGTAGAGACTTCAAGGTATATTTGCCGCGTCCGCAAACCGAGGAGTCCCTTTCGATTCTCGCTTTTAAGTATTAGCCCTTATGTATTTGTTTTCTTTGTTAGACAATCTGGAGTTAGAGCTATGTAGTACTACTTAGCTTGTGATTCATGGATTTCCGGGTCTTGGATTTATGTGTTGGTTTTGAGAGTTAAATATGGTGTATGCCGAGCGGCACATTTATACACTGGTTATTTCTTATTTCTGTTTTAAATTGTTTTACTTCCGCAAATTTTGATTTCATTTCCGCAATTTAGGCTTACCTTGTCGTAGAGACTAGGTGCCGTCACGATGGTTCACGGAGGGCGAACAGGGGTCGTGACAATTACCGAGGTCTGCTACCCAACTCTAGGTTACTCTCTCGCTGCTTATCCTATATGTATAAATCTAAGTCTTTAATGCTTCCTCATTACTGTTCATCTTAAAATGGCGGCCTAATCTCATCTCATACTTTATAACATTTATCCATCCATTGTTGATTCACCTTAATGTTGTTCCATAATCTACAACTGATAGTATGAAACCTCTTACGTAATACATTGTCACTAGGGCTCATATTGCATCGGGGAAAATTTGAAGTGATTTTCCTGATCCACTCAGGGACGTTACTATACTTCAATAACCTTATTTCATTGAATCCCAACATATGGGGGTATTCTAATCCCGTGCAATTCATGAAATCCCTCTTCTTAAAATCATTACTCAATCAAAGGCCTAAACGTCGTCCTCTTATCTATCACCATAACACCCTTATTCTACTACAGGGAAACATTTCATCTCTTCTAATTGCTCCTAGTCTTAGACTCCTCTGAGTTCATTCAGGCTATACATGTCACGACCCAAACCGATGGGCCGTGATGGGCACCCGGTACCTTACTCAACCGAGTACCAACATAACTTATCTTTCATGTCATTCTATCATAGGTAAATGAACCGGAGTAAAGCATGAGGGAATACAAACTTATACATATGAAGCACGGGCCTACAAGGCCGGCATGATTGTTTATATACTCAAAATGTAGGCCGATAAGGCCATACAAGTATTCGTATACATGACATCTGCCTACAAGCCTCTAAGAATACATAATATCATAAAGGTCGGGATAGGGTCCTGCCATACCAATCAATACATGTACTAATCATACTGACCAAAGAAGCAACTCCGGAGAAAATGGAGCGCACTAACACCTTCCGCTGAGCTGATAGCCTACTTGGAGGATTCTCGACCTGCCTTTCAGGTCCTCCGAGCATGAAACGCAGCGTCCCCAGGCAAAAGGGACGTCAGTACAAATAATGTAGAGAGTATGTAAGGCACATAAATAAGTACATAACAGACATGGGAGAAATATAGGGCAAATGACTCAATCTGTAAGTCGGGATAACTCTGTAAATCATGATATAATTATAGTGTCATGCATATGCATATGAATGTCATGTCGTGCATAGGTACATGTTTCATAACATCATCAGGCCTCTGAGGGCATCCCATCATATCATCACGGCCACTGTGGGCAAAATCATTAATGTATACCAGCTGATCAGGTGGTGGTGCGTATATAATGCCATAACCTTTTCCCATATCTCATATACATATAATATACATATATACGCATATATAACGCTGTCTGGTCATGGGTCAGTGTAAATGAATGCAATGCATGAGAATTACGTCAATAAAATCTTCCAGAGTGTCATAAGACCATTATATCTTTGATTAGTATCATGAAATAAACTTTTTTCAACTTACGTACTTTTCTGAGACCTATGAACAGATGATAGAATAATTTGACACATGGGAATCAATAACATAAGCATCTCTATTATTTCTATGAACAGAGTCATGTATAGAAATTGTGCATTTGCACGTTTCATTTGTATCGTATGGATCATGCCAAAAGAAAGAAGGGATACCCTTAACATACCTGAACCAATTCTCTTTTTCGAAAACACGTAGCGGCGGATTGGAGTAGGAAAAAATCCGTCTTGGAAAAGATTGCACCGTACTCCTTTAGAACCGTAAAATTTTACGTTTCTAGATCTTGTTGAAATCGCTTGGTTGCAAGAAGGATTGCTAACGTTTTTCTCTTCTTATTGCAATGTTTTGGTATTGAAAGTATTAGGAAAGGGTTTGCATTTGGTTGAAGTGTCTTTGAGATTTAAATATCAGAATGCTAACGTTTTGGTTTTAGAAATGAAATTTGCAAGGTTTTGTTTTAAAAGCTTTAAAGTTGAGGTGTCTTTTGATTAAAGAATTAGGATTCCACCTACTAATAATTGACTAAGAGTCATTCTCTCAATAAGTGTGTTGCTGCCACATTTTTTTTTACTTCGATACTTATCCAAAGTTTTTGATTAACTTAATTAGGTAATACCTCGCTACCCAGTAATTAACTAACTACCCGCATAATTAAAAATTATCTCAACTTACTTAAAATACTACTTACTTTTAACAAACCTTATACACCTTATACATCATACTATCATGGCCATGTGGTACCTTATATGGTACTAGTCCATAAATATCGGGTATTAACGTTCGTTCCGTATTTTATCCCAACATGCCAAACTTGGGTGAAAATTCATTTTCTTTAACTTGCTTCCCCTCTCATCTTCACGAATTTACTCATTACTTGTTTGAAATAGCATAATCCTTATAATCTCCAAATAATCTTTTCCTTGGACTGATGTCAATTACCTTACGACAAATTCAATGTGCAATACTACAGAATGCAATATTGTCGTAATTTAATACTGCAAAGCGTAACGTCATCGTAATGTAATACTGCAAGGCGTAACATCATCGTAATGTAATTCTGCAAGGCGTAACATAATCGTAATATAATACTGCAGGACGTAACATCATCGTAATATTGCGGGGTGTAACATCTTTCCCCCCTTTGGAACATTCGTCCTCGAATGTTGACTGATGCTCTTATCATTTTCATAACTTATAGCTCTTGTGAATACCTTAATACTCTCCTTGCCATTTAGGCAGTTGTTATGTGAATAAATCCAAAGTCTAGGGTATTCCCCCCTTTAGTCTTCTTTCTCATACCACGACTTGTGGTCGAAATCTTTTTAACCTCGTAACTGTTGTTAAGTGCGCTTATGCGACTCATCTTTCTTTTTCCCTCCAGTCTTTAGCCAATCTCTAGGCCTCACTTTGTAAACATATACAGAGCATGACAAGATATCCCTCTAGTACTTATTGGACTTACGAATATTTCTATATATTATTTCATAGATCCGCTTATCCATTCGTATGACTTTATCGTTACTAAGGTTTGCAACAAACTCCAGGTTACTTTCATTGCTTATCCTTGAGACTGATTGTCTAATCTCATCTCATACTGTTGAACTTTTATCCATCTATTGTTGATTCACCTTAATGTTGATTCATGATCTACCACTGATAACTTGATCTTTTATGTAACACCGCTGGTAGGGCTTGCGTCTCATCGGGGACATCTTGAGTAATTAGATTGATCCACCTAGGGGTGATACTATACTCCCATAACCGTACTTTATAGCATCTAAATGTGACTCACCTTATATGGGTATTTTAATCTTGTCCAATTCGTGAAATTCCTTTCTTTTCTTCGTCAGACCATTACTCAATCGAAGGCCCAAACGTAGTCCTAAATATATCACAATCACACCCTCATTCTACTACCAGGGCAGCATTCCATCTCTTCTAAATGTTATTAGTCTTAGACTCCTTTGAGTTCATTCAGGTTACCGTGAGCTTTGTATAACTTAGAGAAACCATCTGCTCTTCTTGTTTTCATGGGCTTAATCCTGAGGACTTATCGATTTTCGTTACCTTCTCACTCGCCCTTTCTTATCCTTACTCCTATCATCTAGAACCTTGTCATTTCACCATACAATAGCTTGCGACCTACATATATCTATTTATATTACTTGCAACCTTTCAACTTGGTTGCATCATAGATTTCCTTATGTCATTCCGGAACATCAAGCGAGACATCACATCGTCTCTAACTTTTCTTTACTCTCTTAATCAGACTTCTCGATACCTAGACCATAGGCTGGAAGATATGCTACTGACAATGCCGCTATTATTCCTAGATATTGAATCCCCGCACTTCTAGCCTTTTATCCGAAGTAAGGACTATTCACAACCTTATGTATTTGAGTATCTCGTACGTTGTCCACCTTTACCTTACTTATCTTAATGTCTCACATCACATCTTTTATCTCTTTCATGACTTCCCTTCCACATAGGTATAATTACATCCACAACTTGAAGCTCTCTTATAATACTTGCACCTCTGGTGCATACACAATCTGGTGGTAGCTCCATAGTGGTACTCTTCCAACTGGCTCTATCGTAGAGCCGTTATAAAATATGGCTACTGTACTATTTCTCTTGTACCTCTGATATTAAGAGTGATTCTACAATGTTCTCAATTCAATGTTTGTAACTTTCTGGGTCCAATAAGCAGACTCCTAATTTACCTAGTTGATGTAACTCTTTAGTTTCCTCTTTCTTCTGATTAGCCTTTATGTAGGCTTAAGCTATCTTCCAATCTGTGGCTCATGGCATTTAGTTATTACTTTAGCCTTTTATGGACGCTATAGAAAAACATGATATAAGCTATGGTAGGTGCAACTTTCTTTTAGAGTGCATACAGTTTTGTAGTTAGACTGTTGTTACACAACCCTTTCCTCTTTAAGTCACTGTGCTTTGGTTGAAACCTTCTTCCTTATTTCCTCAACTAGTCTTTCATTGTAGTACTTAGGGGGTGCGGGGGGGGGGGGTAGGGGGGGGGGGTAGGGGGAGGGATCTTTGACTCTTGTAAGGATGCGAGCTTATCACATCGTATGCCTGACGGAATTCTTTTATGTTCTTCCTTGCCTATAATTACCCGTAGTTACTTATCTCCACGCCCTTGTGCTTGTAGGGATACTCCGAACTAATATTTTGACTGTCTTCACGGTGGCACTCTCCTTTATTTCCCTAACACTCATACGGTACCTTTTTAACTTCCCCAACTCCTATATGGATATTTTTCAAGGGTCACAATGTCATAACTGTGAGGCTGAATTAGGGTTCCCTATGTTAATCTTGCACGATCTGTTGATTTTTCTGCATTCTCTTGTCTAGCCATAACTAGGCTCTTCTTGAATTAACTACTATCCACTTGTTGCCCCATTCCCGTATCAATATTTCGCGTAATCTTTCTTGTGTCATTTCCTTTGTCTTAGCTTACCTCTCGCGCTGGCTCATTATTAATCAATAATATCTCGGGTAGGAATCCTTACTTCCTCTCCCTAACGTCGTGTTTGCATAATGCTCTGGTATCGTAGCATATCTGTAGGCATTGAATAAGTGCAATCTCATCCTTTTTTCGTTTTTATCGCATTCTTCCTTTACCATTCCATAGTTACTAGAACCACTTAATTCTGACGTAATGCCACCTCGCTCCACATTCCCCCCTTTAGGGAAGTACTAATATTTAGCGCTACAACAATCTACCTATAAATGTTTTACCTCTTCATCATTGGCGTCTTCTCACATTATCGATGACCCTTACTCGCCTTGCGGTAATCCTTCTGTACCAAGGATAACAAAATTCCTTACTCGCGAGGGTAGCACTTAGTGTAACTGGCACATACAGTCCCTTAAGCTTAACTTTGCTCACATTGCTTGCTTTAGGGAAGCGTTTCCTTGAATGACCTTTAAAGGGTATTCTTCTGTCATCCATTCTAGAATTGTCGGAATGCAATCTCTGAAGTTCTCATGATGCCGACTATTATCAAATCGCTCAATCCCTAATTCATGTTTAGTTCATCTTGTTCACCAGTCCATACTGATTTCTATTACTCTAGGATCTAAATTTTCCTTCTGGTAATCACGTTAGAGTCACGAACTTATTTCTCGAAATGAGGATATGACTTTATGGCCTATACTCTGTTGTTGTCTTAACGCCTATCATCTGTCATCTCTTCCTTCACCTGACTATGGACCCGGTAAGACCGTCATATTTTTGATCTACCGTTGTCGTTCATGTATCGCATCTTACTCATAATTCTTCCTTATCTCTCTTCTCATTACTCTGCTAATATTTCTGCCTATCCCTTTCTTCTAAAAGGTTTAGCAAGACATTCTTTTGCTTTTTGCTCCCCTTGCTTCATCCATCGGCTCTTCGGGTTGCTCAACATCCTTGCTCTACTAGGGACGAGAGTCACACTAAGGTAATATTTATCCCTTCCAGGCTTTCAGTGCCTATCTTCTGATTTTTTTTTGATCATGCTAGTATTCACATCTAATTGTAATATTCTAGAGTACACCATCTGGGTGTCATGCAAGAAGATCTATTAGCACATTTGTAATACCCTTCGGAAATGTCAACTAACACAAACAATCCATTCACCATTTTGGGTTACTCTAACCCCATCCGGATCCTGATGTTCCATCCTTTTCATAAACTACACCTGTTAGCCCCCCTAGGGCATAACTAAGATGGGTACGACCAATTGTACATACCTCTGTTACTGTTGAATATAACTCAAAAAGCTTATATTCTCTGCCTGAATTATAAACACTGTTAATCTTCATTAACTGGGCGCCTCGTACTCTTCTTCATCTTGCTTATTTTGCTTGTTGAAACTTCTATTTATCTCCTAAATCTCTCATTATCTTTCACCATTAAGATGGATAGGTATTCTTGCCACAAGACTCCTTATCAAGAGGCTTACATCTTTCAGTGCGCACATGATCTGCTGAAGACCTCACATTTACTTATCATAAACAAGATGCGAAATCGAGTTCCTCTAACTCAACACTTTCATAACTATATCTCTTATCGATCGTCTTTCTGAATGTAGGCATCGTCTTATTACGAATAAAATAGAAGTTCGGAATTTGAATTCTTATAAGTGAGCTCTACCACACGATCTAGAGTAAGAAGAAAGAGTGACAGTCCTAAATGCCCTGTAGCCTCCTGCTTATAAGTGTGGTGCACGACACACCCATAAACAAGACTCTACTAGACACGGTTTGTAGACTCCCTAGGATAGAACTGCTCTAATACCACTTTTGTCACGACCCAAACCGATGGGCCGCGACAGGCACCCGGTACCTTACTCAACCGAGTACCAACAGAGCATATCTTTCATGTCATTCTATCATAGGTAAATGAACCAGAGTAAAGCATGAGGGAATACAAACTTATACATATGAAGCACGGGCCTATAAGGCCGTCATGATTGTTTATATAATCAAAGCCTAGGCCGACAAGGCCATATAAGTATCCGTATACATGACATCTGCCTACAAGCCTCTAAGAATACATAATATCATAAAGGTCGGGATAGGGTCTCGCCATACCAATCAATACATGTACTAATCATATTGACCAAAGAAGCAACTCCGGAGCAAATGGAGCGCACTAACACCTTCCGCTGAGCTGATAGCCTACTTGGAGGACTCTCGACCTGTCTATCAGGACCTGCGGGAATGAAACGCAGCCTCCCAAGCAAAAGGGACGTCAGTATGAATAATGTACCGAGTATGTAAGGCACATAAATAAGTACATAACAGTCGTAGGAGAAATATAGAGCAAATGACTCAATCTGTAAGTCGGGATAACTCTGTAAATCATGATATAATTATAGTGTCATTCATATGCATATGATATCATGTCATTCATAGTTACATGTTTCATAACATCATCAGGCCTCTGAGGGCATCCCATCATATCATCTCGGCCTGTGGGCAAAATCATCAACGTATACCAGCTTATCAGGTGGTGGTGCGTATATAACTCCATAACCTTTTCCCATATCCCATATACATATAATATACATATATACGCGTATATAATGCCGTCTGATCATGGGTCAATGTAAATGAATGCAATGCATGTGTCAATAAAATCTTTCAGAGTGTCATAATACCATTATGCCTTTGATTAATATCATGAAATAAACTTTTTTCAACTTAAGTATTTTTTTGAGACCCATGAACAGATGATAGAATAATATGACACATGGGAAATCAATAACATAAGCATCTCCAATATTTCTATGAATAGAGTCATGTATGGAGATTGTGCATTTGCACGTTTCATTTGTATCGTATGGATCATGCCAAAAGAAAGAAGGGTTAGCCTTAACATACCTGAGCCAATTCTCTTTTTCCAAAACACGTAACGACGGATTGAAGTAGAGAAAAATCCGTATGATATTCTTGGAAAAGATTGCACCGTACTCCTTTAGAACCGTAAAATTTTACGTTGCTAGATCCTGTTGGAATCGTTTGGTTGCAAGAAGGATTGCTAACATTTTTTTCTTCTTATTGCAATGTTTTGGTATTGAAAGTATTAGGAAAGGGTTTGCATTTGGTTGAAGTGTCTTTGAGATTCAAGTATCAGAATGCTAACATTTTGGTTTTAGAAATGAAATTTGCAAGGTTTTATTTTAAAAGCTTTAAAGTTGAGGTGTCTTTTGATTAAAGAATTAGGATGCCACCTTTTAATAATTGACTAAGAGTCATTCTCTCAATAAGTGTCTTCCTGCCAAGTGTTTTTACTTTGATACTTATCCAAAGTATTTGATTAATTTAATTAGTTAATACCTTGCTACCCGATAATTAATCAATTACCCGCATAATTAAAAATTATCTCAACTTACTTAAAATACTACTTACTTTTAGCACACCTTATACACCTTATAAATTATACTATCATGACCATGTGGTACATTATATGGTACTAGTCCATAAATATCGGGTATTAATGTTCGTCCCGTATTTTATCCCAACATGCCAAACTTGGACAAAAATTCATTTTCTTTGACTTTCTTCCCCTCTCACCTTAACGAATTTACTCATTACTTGTTTGAAATAGCATAATCCTTATAATCTCCAAATAATATTTTCCTTGGACTGATGTCAATTACCTTACGACGAATTCAATGTGCAATACTACAGAATGCAACATCGTCGTAATTTAATACTGCAAAGCGTAACATCATCGTAATGTCATACTGCAAGGCGTAACATCATCGTAATGTCATACTGCAAGGCGTAACATCATCGCAATGTAATACTGCAAGGCGTAACATCATCGTAATATAATACTGCAGGATGTAACATCATCATAATATTGTGGGGTGTAACAATACATAGCTTTCCATAACTTACAGAAGCCAGCAGCTCTTTTTTTTTTTGGGTTTGATCCCAAGGACTTACCTATTCTCGTCACCTTCTCACTCACCTTTTCTTCTCCTTACTCCTATCTACCTAAAACCTTGTCTCTCTATGATACTTTATATTTTGACCTACACATATCTATTTATACTACTCACAACCTTCCTTTAACTTGCAAGAACCATAGATTTCCGTTTGTGACTTCTCAGTTGTCTTTAAATGTAAGCAATTACGTTTTCTGGTCGTTCTGCCACTTGTTGCATAAATACTTGGATTATCTATATGCCCATGAATACTTGAATTTCCTGTAACTCATATGATCTCAAATATCACCTTTGATTTGATCTTTTTTTTTCCGTTCATTAGCCACGATAGGTGCCACTTTCTTATGGAGTGTATACAATATTATAGTGAGACTGTTGTTACAAGCCCATTTCTTCTGTAGGTCACTATGCTTAGGTTGAAGCCTTCTTTCTTATTTCCTCAGCTAGTACTCCGTTATAGTACTTAGGGAAGACCCTCTGACTCTTGTAAAGTTGCAAGCTTATTACATCGTATACCTAACAAAATTTTTGATGTTCTTCCTCGCCTATAATTATCCTCAGTTACTTACCTCCACGCCCTTGTGCTCATAGGGTTGCTTCTGAACTTAAATTTTGACTTTATCCCTGTTGGCACTCTCCATTTTTCTCGTAACACTTATATGGTACCTTTAACTACCCCAACTCCTATCTGAATATTTCCAAGGATTACGATGTCATATCTGCGAGGCTAAATTCCCTATGTTGGGGTTCACTATGTTAATCTTGCACGATCTGGTTATTTATCTGTATCCTCTCGTCTAGCCATAACTAGGCTCTTCTTACATCAATTACTAACTACTCGTTGATCCGTTCTCATATATGTATTTTGCATAATCTCTCTTGGGTTATTTCCTTTGTCTTAACTTACCTCTCCTACTAGCTCTTTATATATCAAGTGTTCATTTGCAATTATTTATTAATAACATCTTGTGCTGGAACCCTTACTGCCTCTCCCCGATGTCGTGCTTGCATAATGTTCTGGAGTCATATCATATCTGTAGGATATGCAATCTCATTCCTTTAGCCTTTCCCCCATATTCTTCCTTTACTATTCCATAGTTACCTGAACCACATAAGTCTGACTTAATACCATATCACACTGTCTTCCCCCTTTAGGGAGTACTAACATTTAATGCTATGAAGATTTACCTATAAATATTTACCTCTTCATCTTTAGCGTCTTTTCACATCTTCACGGACTCTTACTCACCTTGCGGTAACCCTTCTGTACCAGGGATAACTGAATTTCTTACGCACGAAGGTGACACCTAGTTTAACTGGCACACTTAGTCCCTTAAGCTTAACTCTGCTCACAGGGATTGCTTTAGGGAAGCGTCTTCCTGAAGGACCTTTAAAGGTTATTCTTTTGTTCTCCATTCTATTATTGCCGGAATGCTATCTTTAAAATTCTCACGATGCGGACTATTATCAAATCTTCTGATCCCTAATTCATGTTCAATTTATCTTGTTCACTAGCCCATACTTATTTGTATTACTTCGAGGGTCTAACTTAGCCTTCTGTTAATCACGTTCAAGTCACCAACTCGAAATGATGGTATGACTTAATGGCTTATACAGTTTTATTGTCTCTAGGCCTGTCACCTCTTGTGTTTTACTTCAACTCACTAGCTCTTTAGGACGCCTAACATTCTCTGTTTTATTTTACTAGGGGCGGGAGTCATATTAAGGTAAATATTTATTCCTCTAGGATTCCACTACCTATCTTCTGAAATTTTTGAACGTTCTAGTATTCATATTTGACTGTACTATTCTAGAGTGCACCATCTGGGTGTCTCACAAGGAGATCTATTACCATGTTTGCACTATTCTTCGAAAATTCTAGCTAATGATAACAATCCATCCACCATTTTGGGTTACTCTAACCCCAGTTGGATCTTGATCCCATTCTTTTCTTAAACTATATTTGTTAGCTCCCTAGGGCATAACTGAGATGGGTGCGGCCACTTGTACATACTTCTGTTACTATTTAAAGTAACTAAAATGCATATGTTTCTCTGCCTGAATTGCAAATACTGATAATCTTCACTAATTGGGCACCTTGTACCCTTCTTTACCTTGCTTCACTTACTTGTTGAAACTTGTATCTACCTTCTAATTCTCTCGTTGCTTTTTACCATATGGATGGATAGATATTCATGCCATAGGGATCCTTATCAAGAAGCTTACAAATCTTAGTACACATATGATCTACTGAAGACCTTACATTTATACATCATAAGCATGATGCAAAATCGATTTCCTCTAACTCAACTCTTCCACAGCCACAATCTTTTACCAACTATCTTTCTTGATGTAGGTATCATTGTATTACGAATAAAGTAGAATTTAGGATTTTGAATTCTTACAACTGAGCTCTACCACACGATCTAGAGTAAGAAGAAAGAGTGACAATCCTAAATGCCATGTAGCCTCCTGCTTATAAGTGTAGTGCACAACAGAACCATAAACAAGACTCTACTAGACATGACTTGTAGACTCCTTAGAACAAAACTGCTCCGATACCACTTTTGTCACGACCCAGACCGATGGGCTATGACGGGCATCCGGTGCCTTACCCAATTGAGTACCAATATAACGCATCTTTCATATCATACCATCATGGGTAAATGGGCCAGAAAGGCCGTCATGAGATAACAAGAATAAAACATAAGGGAATACTAGACATAGGACGACTCAACATGATATAAAAACTTATACATGTGACATACGGCCCTATAAGGCCGACATGATCCTTTGTACACTCAAAAAATAGGCCGACAAGGCCATACAAGTATCCATATATATGACATCTGTATACAAGCCTCTAAGAGTACATAAACGTCATAAAGGTTGGGATATACCAATCTATACGTGTCCAAATTATACTGACCAAATAGACAACTCCGGAGCAAGTGGATTGCACCAACACCTTTCGCTGAGCTGATAGCCTACTAAGAGGCCGGTTGATAAGTGGGATTTTAACCATTATTTTCTCTCTTTTTACTTGCGTTTTGGGCTTAAAATCCGTGAAGGTATTCCGGAAAACTAACATAATATGCATGCTTGCAGGGATTGTTCACAATGAGTCAAAGTAGTAATGATCAACTCATAGAGGAGTCTATACTTGAACATAGACCAGAATTGAGCTAAGAGCTGAGGAACGCAAACCATGATAGAAAAGTGTGGCCGCAAAAGTCACAATGCAGGCGCGGTTATTAATTTGCGGACCGCGAAGTAGAGATTCAGAGAAGTGGTTTTGGGCATAGGCATAGGCGCGGAAAGCGACAGAAAGACGCGGCGGTACTGGCATGGCCGCGATTGGAATTCTGCTAACAGCGTGTGCTAAGGATCAGAGACTTTGCAAGTTATGCAAAAATGAATAAAGCGGTCCGCGTCATGAATATGCAGCCGCGAGAAATCACCCACGCGGATGCGATAAAAAATACGCGATCCACTAAACAAGTCCTAGCCCAGTCTCAGATGTTAAGAAACACGGACAAGGCTCAATATTATGTGGCCGCGAAAGCAAGAGTGCTGCCGCGGTCAGAATTACGCGACCGCGATACCTTCGTAAGGGCATTTTTGTTCGGAATTTTCAGCCTAGTATAAATAGATCTTTTTCACATTTTTAGGTTATGTTTTGTTTTGCTGAGTACGTGAGACGACCAGATTTACTATTTTGGGCAATTTTGTATTAGATTCAACTTTTAACATTAGCTTTTCATATCTTAATCTAGTATTGTGGATTTTATCTTTATTTCATCTTTGATTTCTGCTATTTCCATGAGTGGCTAAACCCATAGCTAGGGTTGTGATCCAACCCTAGTGTGGGTATTTGATGGGTCTTGAATTTTAGGGCTTGAATGTGTATGGGTTAGCAGTATTTAACCTAGTTCATGCTAGAACTAAGGAATTAGTGGTTGCAAACACTGATTCATGCCTTTATGACTTAGTCTCTACTTGAGAAAGTGGGATTAAGTCCAGGAAAACTAGGCTAACAAGGAATTTAGGTGAACGCAAGAAATTAATAGCCCCAATTAAAGGGTTAAACCTAGAGATAGTAATACCTGACTTGAACTGACATCACTTGTATTGCATGAATACTCATTTGGACTTGAGAAAGCCAAATTGGCAAAATCACTCAAACTACCGAGAGGTATAGAGTGAGTACTCGGGTGTGATAGTTATACTACGACCCCAATTAATTACATGATTGCCCTAGATTCTTGCTACCCGTTTGATATCCACCTAGGCGGAAGTCACTACCCTAGTCCCTTTAAGTCTTTGAAAACAACAACAAAAACATTATACTTAGTTTCAAATACTGCATGCTATAGAATAGAAATAGAAGTAGAAAACAAACCAACCATGTATGGAAGTGTAATTAAGAGAAAAACCCTCATCTAGACTCGGATATAAATCTAACTCCAAACAAATTAACTCCCTGTGGATTCGATCCCGACTCTTTTGGGTAAAACTGAGATGGGACGGATTGAATCCATGTTTGAGCAAATGATGAAGAAAAATGCCGACTCCGATCCCAATTGGCATCCCTCAATACTTCTATTCGCAACTTGGAGGTCCAACTTGGCCAAATTTCTCAAGCTTTGAATACTCGCCCTAAGGGGGCACTACCAAGTGACATGGTAGAAAACTCGAATGGTGGGAAGAATACGGGCCATGCTATGGTGGTGACTACAAGGAGTGGTAGAGGTGGAGTTGCTAGTTCCTCTAATCAAAGAAAGGTTGTGAGTGATGATGTGTTAGTGCAAGATGATGATGAACCGAGCAATGATGTGCAAGTGAGTGATGAGAATGTGGATGAAGAAGTGAGGTTAGACATTGATGACAACGTGGAGATGACACAAAATGATGGGAACCCGTCTAGGAAACACATGATAGACATACCGGAAATGGTAGTGCCCAAAGCCAAGGCTCCTTTGCCAAGGCCTCCTCCACCATATCCTCAAAGACTTGCAAAAAAAAAAAAACAATGAGAACCAATTCAAGAAATTCATTGATATGAATGAAA
>NW_017672161.1:0-37118 GCF_001879085.1 Nicotiana attenuata | reverse complement strand
AATGTCGTCCTTGGTTGAAGCTCTAGAACAAATGCCGGGATATGCCAAGTTCATGAAGGATTTTGTAACAAAAAAGAGGTCAATGAACTGTGAATCAATCAAAATGACTCACCAAGTGAGTGCTATTGTGCATTCCATAGCACCAAAGCTAGAAGACCCCGGTGCTTTTACAATCCCGTGCACTATTGGTAGTGCCGATTTCGCCAAAGCTTTGTGCGACTTGGGGGAAAGCATTAACTTGATGCCATATTCTGTGTTCAAGACATTGGGGATTGGACAACCAAGGCCCACATCCATGAGGCTGCAAATGGCAGATAGGACAATGAAGAGGACATTGGGGATAATTGATGATGTGCTAGTTCGGGTCGACAAATTCCTACTTCCCGCGGATTTTGTGATACTTGATTGCGAGGTTGACTATGAGGTGCCGATCATATTGGGGAGAACTTTCCTAGCTACGGGAAAGGACTTAGTTGATGTGGAAGCAGGGGAGCTCACCTTCCGGGTTGTGTTCCATGTTTTCAAGTCAATGAGACAGCCCAATAGCAACGAAGTATGTTCATTTGTGGATCTTGTGACCGAGGTGATTGTTGAAGACACCAGTGCTGTGATTAATGTGGAAGACCCTTTGGAAGCTATGTTGTTGAACCATGATGTGACTGAGGATGAAGACTTGGTGGAATGTGTCAATGCTTTGCAAGGAATGGGTTCATATACATATGAGCCCTGGAAACTTTCCTTGGATCTTGAGAACCGGAAGACTCCACCAACAAAGCCCTCAATCGAGGAGCCTCCCATATTGGAGTTGAAGCCTTTGNTATTTCGAGGACCAAGGAGTTGAGAAGAAGGTCTATGACACAAAGATAAAGCCAAAGAAGCCTTTTTCCTGGTATAGCACCAAAGGATCGGACAACCCTAAAGCAAAGGGTAAAGCCGCTATCTCCATTGGCCAGTCTGAAGAGCCAAGGGTAGTGGCCGCCGGGTCAGAGCCTTCCACAGAAGGGGGATCTTTAGCTGCCATACCTCCTCCCTCATTCGGGCCATCCATCACCATGCCATTGTTTGTGTCCTCTTCTTCGACTTACCCTTAGACTGCACTGCAGGGTTCTCAGACGTTATCCAGCATCAACAACTGGATGTAGGTAGCTACATCAAAGCTGTCCATCTTATCCAGCGCAGTATCAGCACAGTCAGCCGCGGCACAGCCTCAGGTACCTTCATTAGTAGAGGAGTCGTTGAAGGAGCTTCTGGACAACCAGAAGAAGCTCCTGGACAACCAGGAAAAGATCATGGACACTTTGGATATCCATAGGAAGGTCATCAAGGATTTGGGCAATCAAGTGAAGAAGATGAAGAAGACACATGCCTTAATGAAGTCCGTGTAGCTGCTGACAGATGAGGTAAAGAAGTTTGCATTTGCTGGAGACATTTCATTGGACTTGCTCATGAAGGGGCAAGCACAGGCAGTAGAGCATGAGGCACCAGCAACTTTCCAGTCTGAAGAGCCGGCTGCCACTACACATGCTGCTACGGAGATGATCCAGATGCTCAGCAACCCCATGGTCCCCAAATCAGATTTGGAGATCCAGTTAGAGGCCCTGGAGGGAGCTGCTGATCCTATGCAGTTTGAGGACCCCACTCATGTTCCGGACCCGATGCAGACCACATAGGGAGTTTTCTTTACTCTCTAACCCTTTCCCTGATTTTGTTTTGATATTAGCATTGAGGACAATGCTATCTTTTATTTGGGGGGTGGTCCATTTTGATTTGGTGATAATTAGATAACATTGGTATGTAATAACTATGAGACTATATTTCTTTATCTTTACTTCTCTTTATTTTACTTTTGGTATGTATATATTCATTGCATTCCCATTTTGTATGTATATATTTGTACCATTTTATGTATATATTCATTTTCATCTATGTAAATATCGGCTTTACTTCAAGTTTGTATATATTTAGCTTGATTCCCGTAGTTTTCTTCATAACTTCTTTCCGTAATTTACTTCATAGCTTGTTATTTCCCTTAGTAGTTTCTTTTTAAGTTGTTAGCTTCTTTATGGAGTTTTTATGTTGACAATAAACCTTTGGTTTTCTTAATGCCACGATTCTTTCCAAAGGTGGATGTTGTGTGAACCGGGTTGCTCTTCCCGATGATAGATGGCGTGAAAACCTTTTTAAGGGATTGAGTCCGTTTTCTTTATGTTTTTGTGTAAATAGTAGTAATGAATAAAAGTGTCTCATACAAGCTTCACTTGGGCCTATCACATTTAACTTCGACCTTATGGTTAGAAACAAGTTGATTGGCAAAGAATAGTTCTAGTTGTGACCTTTAGACTCTTGTGTTGACTTAGCAATCATCGAGTGGCTTCTTGGAGCCATTTGTGATGCTCAATCTTAGCTAGGGTTGTTGTGGGACCTCGACTCTATTCTCTTTAACAATCCAATAGATTGTGAGGTGAGGTGTTGAATTGCAAGTCCAAGTTCTGTGCCAACAAGTCTAGAACTTGCCCTGAATGTTTGTCTAGGCGAAATTCTAAGTGTAGCTCGACTTGAGAAATGATTATAGGCTCTATTTGATCAAATGTCAATCTTGAAAGCTTCCGTAGCCTACCAATATGATATCCCTAGTCAACCCCATTGAGCCGAAGCCCTTTTTCTTTCAATAACCACGATACAAACCTTTATCCGTTCTATAAGACCCTCTCTTGGCACCCGATCTTTCCTTAGCATTCTCAATTGGCAAAAGCATAAGTTTAGGGGAGAGACGAGGAATGTGAAAATGATAAAAGGTACAAAATGAAAAAAAGGGAAGGCAAAAAGAAAAGAAAGAAAATCCAAAAAGAAGTATGTCAAAAAGAAAGTCAGCAAGATAGAAAAGTTAAGGGATTCGAAGAAAGCAATGATGAAAGACATGGAATGATTAGTAAAGGAGAAAAATGATCATAATGAGTAAGAAAGAGTGACAGTTTGTCTCTCTAGTTCCCCTAAGGAAGAAGAAAATGACTCAAAGTGTCAAGAAAATATGAGTCGAAATGAGGAAATGGAGTGCTTAAGGAAAGATGAAACCATCATATTTCAATAAGTCCTACCTTGATCTAAAAGCTTTCATTACATTCCCGCAGAAGCCCTATATGATTTCAAGTTGAGTGAGCTTAATTAGTGGTAATTTATATAAGGGGCAAGCTTATGGTACTTAGAGCCGGACTTGTGACATTTCCTTGAGAGAGATGAGCGTACTTCTCCAAAATCCTTGTTTTGAGTGCTACAATCTAAAGTGAGATTTTCTTATGGAGAGTAGAGAAGGAAGAGTTTGGGTTCCACAATGATCTACGTAGTAGAGCGAGCTTCCTTGGTGAGTTAAGTCAACTCTTGATGCCCTTGTGTCGCACTAGAACTATGGTACTCAAAAGGTTGTGTGTTGTTGATAAATCATTTGTGTTGAGGGTAATTGTTAGTCCCAATTGATACATGATTGATTCACATTTGGGCAGGTGAAATATCCTTCTGTTTTGTTGAAGTGGAGGTGGGAATTACCTTATTTTCTTGAGGAAAAGCAAACGCTTAAGTTTGGGGGAGTTGATAAGTGGGGATTTTAACCATTATTTGCTCCCTAATTTACTTGCGTTTTGGGCTTACAATGCGTGAATGTATTCCCGAAAACTAGCATAATATGCTTGCTTGTAGGGATTGTTCACAATGAGTCAAAGTAGCCATGATCAACTCATAGAGGAGTCAAAACTTGAACAAAGACCAAAACTGGGCCAAGAGCTGAGGAAGGCGGACCGCAACAGAAAAGTGCGTCCGCGAAAGTGACAATGTGGACGTGGTTATTAATTTGCGGACCGCGAAGTAGAGATTCAGAGAAGTGGTTTTGGGCACAGGCATGGGCGCGAACAGCAACAGAAAGACGCGGCCGTTAAATTACTGGCGCGGCCGCGATTGGAATTCCGCTGACAGCGTGTGCTAAGGATTAGAGACTTTGCAAGTTATGCAAAAACGAAGAAAGCGGTCCGCATCAAGAATACGTGGCAGTGAGAAATCGCCCACGCGGACGCGGACGCGATGAAAAATACGCGGTCCGCTAAACAAGTCCCAGTCCAGTCTCAGATGTAAAGAAACACGGACCACGCTCAATATTACACGACCGTGAAAGCAAAAGTGCGGCCCGCGGTCAGAATTACGCTAGCGCGAAACCTCCGTAGGGGAATTTTTGTCCGAAAATTTGAGCCAAGTATAAATAGATCTTTTTCACATTTTTAGGTTAAGTTGTGTTTTGCTGAGTACGTGAGACGGCCAGATTTATTGTTTTGCGAAATTTTGTGTTAGATTCAACTTTTAAGATTAGCTTTCCATATCTTAATCTAGTATTATGGATTTTATCTTTATTTCATCTTTGATTTCTACTATTTCCATGAGTAGATAAACCCCTAGCTAGGGTTGTGACCCAACCCTAGTGTGGGTATTTGATGGGTCTTGAATTTTAGGGCTTGAATGTGTATGGGTTAGCAGTATTTAACTTAGTTCATGCTAGAACTAAGGAATTAGTGGTTGCAAACACTGATTCATGCCTTTATGACTTAGTCTCTACTTGAGAAAGTGGGATTAAGTCTAGGAAAACTAGGCTAACAAGGAATTTAGGTGAACGCAAGAAATTAATAGCCCCAATTAAAGGGTTAAACCTAGAGATAGTAATACCTGACTTGAACTGACATCACTTGTATTGCATGAATACCCATTTGGACTTGAGAAAGCCAAATTGGCAAAATCGCTCAAACTACCGAGAGGTATAGAGTGAGTACTCGGTGTGATAGTTATACTACGACCCCAATTAATCACATGAGTGCCCTAGATTCTTGCTACCCGTTAGATATCCACCTAGGCAGAAGTCACTACCCTAGTCCCTTTGAATCATTGAAAACAACCAACAAAACATTGTACTTAGTTTCAAATACTGCATGCTATAGAATAGAAATAGAAGTAGAAAACAAACCAACCGTGTATGGAAGTGCAATTAAGAGCAAAACCCGCTCTAGACTCGGATATAAATCTAACTCCAAACAAATTAACTCCACGTGGATTCAATCCCGACTCTGTTGGGTAAAACTGCATCGACCATCCTCGCTACTCAATAGTAGTGCAGGCTTGGACCTGATCAATGGTCAACCTATCTATCCGGACCTGCGAGCATGAAACACAACGTCCCCAGGTAAAAGGGACATCAGTACAAATAAAGTACCGAGTAAGTAAGGCATGAAAGCAGTATTTAAAAGACATGAAAGAAACATAGAGTAAAGAACTCAACATGTAAGTTTGAATAGCTCTGTGAATCATGAAACATTTATAATGTCATGCATATGCCTATAAATGTCATATCATGCACAGGTATATGCGTACATAACGTCATCAAGCCTCTGAGGGAATCCCATCATATCATCTCGGCCTCTGTGGGCGAAATCATCAACGTATACCAACTGATTAGGTGGTGGTGAGTATATAACACCATAACCTTTCTCCTTGCCCCATATACATATAATATACACGTATATAACGCCATCTGATCATGGGTCAATGTACATGTATAAATGATTGCAATGCATAAGAGCTAAGTCAATAAGATCTCTCAGGATGTCATAAGATCAATATGCGTTCGGTTAATCAAGAAATAAACTTTATCAACTTAAATATTTTCTGACACCCATGAACAGACGACATAATAATAGGACACATGGGGAATCAATAACATAGGCAACTCTAGTACTTCTAAGAATAGAGTCACTTGTGAAAGTTGAGTGTTTGCTCATTTCGTTGTATCATATGGAACATGCCAAAAGGAAAGAAAGGATAGACTTAACATACCTTAACCCCGTTGAATCCTTAATACCTTCCAAGCAATTCTTCAAACAACTCAACTCAATCTACCATAGCATAAGGAGATTCAATATCAGTGCTGAGTAATGGCTAAGTCCGCAACTTAAGCTAGTAGCTCGTTTATGTAAATTTGGGCAGCATTTCCCCTATAACAAGGGCCTCCAACAATACCATATACGAACAACAACAACTAGAGAAATACAGCAACATATAAATATCAATAACAAGACACCATATAAAAATAACAAGTCACAACTACTTCACGAAGAGCAAGCTCCGACTGGAATCCGTGTAGCCCATATCACTCCTTATTGACTTATTAATTAAGTTAAAAGTATCATTAACATGATAATGAAGTCATTCATCAGTGATTCCATCCTTATACCATATATTTATAATTAAGGAAATAATCCACAACCCCAACTATCCTCAATTAGCAACTTTATTCACTAGTTCAAGTCTAGTCCATCCATTTAACTTAATCAACATCAAGATAACCTTACGCACATGCAAGAACACAATACACATACCTCCTATAGTATCTTCAAGTTGAAATCCAAGTTATATTTAGCTTACAACAGCCTTCAATGGCAATACAATACCATAGAAGTGGCTTAAGCTAATCCAAGTATTATCTTGTAGTTTATCATCCTAACAACTTAACCAACATAAAAGCAAGCTTAATCACAGTTAATAGGATTTTATACTCACCTTAGACAGTAGCAAAAATTTGAAATTTCAGCCAAACACATCCCACAACTAACCTCAGTGACAACACAACCTCAAAGAGGTGTTGTTCTTCACTAGAACTAACTTTTGATGTTGAAATATGGTGTAATCACTTTGGAATCACTTCAAACCCTTATGTTATCTGTTTAGGAAGTTTAAGAGGAGTGTTGGGTCGAAAGTTGAGAAATAAAGGTCGTCCAAATCATTTTTAAAGTGAAGTAGGTTGACCACCGCCTAAGTGGGTCCCATGGGAGCTGCTTGTGCAGTCTCGAGAAAACGCAAATATTTCTCTACTCCTATGTGGTATCAATAAACAGTTTAATGTGTTAGAAACTAGACTCGTATATCTTCAATTTGATAGGTGGATCACCCCATAATTCAAAGTACATTGGGAGAAAAGCTCAGCTACATTTGACCTAATTTTTAGCACATTTAGGAATGTAACTTGTGATGACCTTTGCCAAATTTTGTTCCACAACTTGCTTGACTTCAAGACATAACACAGGACTATAATACGAATAAAATAACTCATAACATAACCTCATAATCATGTTAACAACCCTAGTCTCACCCCAAAGTGTATGTTATAACATTCCAAACTTATCGACTTTCGACGAAACTTATTTTCTTCAATTCGTTTAGCTTCTAAGCCTTCCAACCCTCTTGGTACTTGTTATGCATGATCTTTAATATTTGTAACCTCCAAAGTAACATTATTAATTTACTTTATATACTTTCAAAGATGATCTCAATTTAGAGATTACTTCAATTGACTTACGATATACTTTTACATACGAAAACATGGGGTGTAACAATACCACCGTATGCGCATCAATATCACATCACAATAAAAACTCGCACCACAAGTGCTCATATATCACAACTTGCCAATAATCAACAATATCAATGTTTCCACTACAATAGCCCATGGCTCAACCAAATATGCACAAGAATATCAACAATACCGATGAATCTAACTTTCTCAACAAGAAAGATATCTCAACAATTAACACTTCGCCTCAATGTGATAACGGCTTTCACAACTTCAACACCAATAACTCAACAATAAGAGAGATAATGTATAACTACGATATTAATTAAGAATAACTCATAATGGAAGAGATAACATGTAATGATAATAAACAATGAAAGAGATAACATGTAACTGTGACTTCAATAATGATAAATCAACAATGAAAGAGATAACATGTAACAATGACTTCAAATAATGATAAATCAACAATGGGAGAGATAGTATGTAACAATGAAAGAGGCAACAAATTCAACTAGGCATATAAGAGCAAAACAACAAGTAAGAGGTAGAACAAGTATTAACAAAATCATTCAAGGAATTTAAGGATAGACCAACATAAGTAAGAGTAGATTGACTATGAGAATTTAGAACATGATATGGCAATTCAATTAAAGAATGGAAAGAGTCTAAGTAGCCTAGACCGGTCAAATACCACATATAACCCATGTACCCGCTCGTCACCTTGCGTACACGGATTTCACATAGTACAAATGACACAATCAATCCCAAATCCTAAGGGGTAGTCCCCCCCCCCCCCCCCATAAATTTAGGCAAAATACTTACCTCAAATAGGCCAACTCAACCCTCAGAAATAGCTTTTCCCCTAAAATTCGCCTCCACAAGGCTCAAATCTAACCAAAATTGAATTAATATCATCAAACAATGCAAGAGAAAACAATTACAATAGATAAAGCTATGATCTTTACACTTTTTCCAAAAAGTCAACAAAAGTCAACCCGGGGCTCGCCCGATCAAAACCCGGGTCCAAGCATAGATTCTAACTACTGTTACCCCACGAGTTCATATGTATGATTAGTTTCAAAATCCGAGTCCAAATCGACTCTCAAAACTCAAATTCTTATTTTCCAAAAACTTGACAAAGTTTCTCAAATTTTCACTTTGATTCACATAATTTTGATGTTAAATATAAGATATATTGATGAAATATAGTTGGAAATAGATTAGAATCACTTGCCCAAAGTTTGTAGATGGAATCCCTTCTCAAAATCACCTCCTACTGAGTCTAGGATTCCAAAACAAGAGAAAATGAGATGAAATCCCGACTTTTCCAACCTTATGTTCAGTTGCAGATGTTGCAATTGCAACATGGGTTCGTAATTGCGAACCCTTGCAATTGCGAACCCACGCAATTGCAAATAAAACTTTACAATTGTGGCACTGACAGGCTTAGGGAAATTTCTCGCAAATGCGAAGATAGGTTCACAAATGCGAACCCTATTCCCCTCGCAAAAGCGACAAAGTTGTCGCAAATGCAAACCTAGCCAAGCTCCTAGTCAACATCACAAATGCGACCCAGGCATCGCTATTGCGATACATGTGATTCCCTGTTAAGGTCGCAATTGCGACCCTGGTGTTCGCAAATTCGACACTAGTGGCACCATTAAACCAGATTTTGTTTTTCAGTCCAAAATATCCCGAAACATGTCCAAAACTCATCCGAGCCCTCGGGGCTCAAAACCAATATCCACACAAGTCTAAAAACATCATACGAACTCGATCACGTGATCAAAACACAAAAATAACATCTAGAACTATGAATCAAACAATAAAATGCATGAATTTCAAATTAAAGTTCAAGAACTACTAGAATTGCAACTAAGCGTCCGAATCCTATCGATTCAACTCCAAATGATACCAAATTTTGCAGACAAGTTCTAAATAGCATAACGGACCTATTCCAAATTCCAAAATCACATTCTGAGTTTGATAGCTAAGACCAACCTACAGTCAAACTTTTCAACTTCAAATTGCCAAATTTCGACAAAACAACATAAATCAACCTACACCTTCTGAATTGAATTTCGAGCATACGCCCAAGTCCGAAATCATGATACAAAACTATCAGAGCCATAAAAATAACATTGCAGGATCATTTTCACAAAAGTCAACGTTTGGTCAACATTTCTAGCTTAAGCTTCTAAGTCAAGAATCAAAGGGTACAAATCAACCCGAAATCTTCCCGGAATAATATTGATCGACCCCGCAAGTGATAAAACTGTAAACGCACATGTGTAAAGCATAAAAAGAGGAAACATGGCGCAATTACACAAAATGACTGGTCAGATCATTACAATACCATGGTCCGACTTCATCGTCACTATATCATCATCTGCTCATATTAAATTCCGTTCTTATCTTCTCATATCATATCAGTTCCTGTTCTGTTGCGATGAGCAACTCAACCCCACAATATCAATTCATTTCAATACTGTTGCGGTGCGCAGCCCGATCCCATAATATCAATTTATTAACATAAAAAAATCAACACCAATATTCACAAAATATCAACTGAAAAGAGGATGACACGTACAGAACATTTAAGAACCACCAATACAAAAGAGAATATCTAACACCTCGAAGTCTCAAACCTTATCAATTCATCAATACAAGAATAGCTAAATGGTTCAAATAACATGATGGAGTGCACCGAGTAATATAAGCAAAATAAAAGCAGGTAAAACATGTGACAATGAGAATATACAATCAAGGCAAGTAGGAACAAGTAACATGTAAGCAGATTATTGAGTTAGAAATTAACAATCAAGCAAGTAACAAGTGGGTAACAATTTAACAAGTAAAACATAGATGTTAAGTAGGAACATGCAACAATTAAAACATATAACAAGACATAGAATAACAAAGACATGGAAATGAATAACCCAATCCCACATGCTAAATCTCACGACGATGCATATACACTCGTCACCTCTCACATACGCCATTTTCCCACATAATTCACATAAACAATAGTTCAACGAGTCATAATTCCCACAAGTGAAGGTTAGCCACAACATTTACCTCTTTCCTCAATCAAATCAACCCTCAACCATGTCATTTCCTTTAGAATTAGCCTCCAAACTAGTCAAATCTAGCCAAATATAGTTCAAATAATTCAAAATAAGCTTTAGAAACTATCCATGAGTAAAAGAGATTCGATCTTTCATGAAATTGGAAAAAGTCAACAAAAGTCAACCCCGAGCGCGCCTGGTCAAAACCCAAGTCCAAGGGTAAATCTCGATTACCCAGAACCCCGCGAGTGCATTTATGTGTTTTGTTTCAATATCTGAGTCTAATTCGACTTTCAAATCCCAAATTTTCATTTTCAAACACATAGACAAAAATCTCCAAAATTTCTCTTAGATTCTCATGAGTTTGATGTTAGATCTCATGTATACTCATGTAATATAACTGAAAATAGATCAAAATGACTTACCCAATGATTGTCGATTAAAACCCCCTCTCAAAATTGCCTCCTACCGAGTCTAGGGTTCTAAAATGAGAGAAATGAGATCAAATCCCGACTTCCCCTCCCTTTTGATTAGATGCAGCTAACGCAATTGCGATATTGGGTTTGCAAATGCGATGAAGGACTCGTAATTGCGGTTCTGACAACCTAATGGGGAAGTCGCAAATGCGACATTGGCTTCACATTTGCGAAGCCTGTTCCCATCGCAAATGCGGCTAAATAGTCGCAAATGCGAAAATACCTAGCTCAGGTACTACTTCGCAACTGTGACCCAGGTATTGCAAATGCGACACTGAGAACCCCTTCTACGATCGTAGTTGCGATGTTGGTGCTCGCAATTGCAACACCCGAGGCACCAACACACCAACAACTTGATCCAGCTCAAAACTATTCCGAAACACGTCCGAAACTTACCCGAGCCCTCGAGGCTCCAAGTCAAACATCCACACAAGTCTAGAAACATCATACAAACTCGCTCGCACAAAAAATACCAAAATAACATGGATAACTACGAATCGGACATCAAAACGCATAAATTCAAAAGAATACTCAAGAACCTCCAGAATCACAACCAAGCGTCCGAATCCTATCAAACCAACTCAAAATCACACCAAATTTTGCAGACAAGTTTCAAATAGAAAAACAGACCTATACCAAGTTCCAAAATCAAAATCCAAACCCGATAATCTTAAAGTAAACCTACGGTCAAACTTAGAAAATTTCCAAATATTCAAATTGCTAGCTTTCGAAAAAACAAGTAAAATCAACCTAGGGACTTCCAAATTCAATTCCGGGCATATGCCCAAGACCAAAATTACAATACATATACCGAAATTGCGAAGATCCGGGGTCGTTTACCCAAAATGTTGATCATGGTCAACTCTAGCATAATTTTAGTCAAAATTTTTCTTCAAAAATTCAATTAAAAGCTTTTCGAAAAACGACACGGACCATGCACACACACCAAGAAACATCAAATTAAGCTACCAGAGGTCTCAGATCATGAAAATTAAGGTTAGAACTCTAAATGACCTATTGGACCGTCACATTCTCCACCTCTAAAAGAAACATTCATCCTCGAATGGACATAGAAGAGTACCTGGATTGGTAAAAAGGTGTGGGTATCTACTTCACATATCGGACCCGGACTCCCACGTAGCTGCCTCGATCGCCTGACCTCTCTATTGCATCTTCACACAAGGAAAACTCTTAGATCTCAACTTTCGAACCTGCTGGGCTAGAATAGCCACCGACTCCTCCTCATAGGCAAAATTATCATCAAGTTGAACCATACCAAAGTTTTGAACATGTGAGCTGTCCTCCTGGTACTTCCGGAGCGTGAAACATGAAATACCGGATGTACTCCTGATAGGCTGGAAGGCACGACAAGCCTGTAGGCAACCTCCCTAGCTCTCTCTATGATCTCAAAAGGCCCAATAAACCTCGGACTCAACTTGCCTTTCTTCCTAAATTGCATCACGCCCTTCATAGGTGACACTCAAAGAAGAACCTTCTCACCCACCATATAAGCTACATCCCAAACCTTCCGCTCCGCATAACTTTTCTGTCTGGAATGAGATGTACGAAGTTGTTCCTGAATCACCTTAACCTTTTCTATAGCATCATAGACCAAATAAGTACTCAACTACCTAGCTGCTCCGGGCTCAAACCAACCAATCGATGAATGACATCGCCTCCCATAAGGCCTCATATGACGCCATCTAAATACTCGACTTGTAACTATTGTTGTAGGCAAACTCTGCAAGAGGTAAGAAATGGTCCCATAAACCTCCAAAATCCAAAACACTAGAATGTAACATGTCCTCCAAGATCTGAATGGTGCGCTTAGACTGTCTGCCCGTCAGACGATGAAATGCTGTGCTCAGCTCAACCTACATGCCCAACTCACGCTGCACGGCTCTTCGAAAATGCGATGTGAACTGTGTGCCTCAGTCAGAACGATGGAAATAGGCATGCCGTGTAGGTTGATAATCTCCTGAATGTGAACCTGAGCCAACCGCCCTGAAGAATAGGATGTCACCACCAGAAGGAAGTGTATAGTCAACCGGTCCATAATGACCCAGATTGCGTCATATTTCTTCAAAGTCCGTGGCAAGCCTACCACAAAATCCATAGTGATGCGCTCTCACTTCCACTCTGGTATCTCCAATCTCTAAGTCAATCCACTCGGTTTCTGATGTTCATACTTCACTTGTTGACAATTCAAAGAACGAGATACATAAGCAACAATATATTTCTTCATTCTATGCCACCAATAGTGTTGTTTCAATTTACGGTACATCTTTGTGACACTTAGGTAAATGGAATAGCTTGAAATGTGAGCCTTCTCAAGGATCAACTCTCTCAACCCATCAATATTTGGAACACAAATCTAGCCTTGAAGCGGTATAACACCATCACCACCAATCACAACCTCCTTAGCACCACCCCACTACACTATATCCTTCAACACCAACAAGTGAGGATCATCAAACCGTCGAGTCTTGATACGCTCTAAAACGAAGACTGTGCCACAATGCAAGCGAGAACTTGGCTAGGCTCCGAAACATCCAATCTCACAAACAGGTTGGTCAAAGCCTGAACATCCATGGCTAATGGACTCTCTAGTAACGGTAAATATGCCAAACTATCCAAGCTCTTCGCCTTCCTACTCAATGATTCGACCACTACATTGGCCTTCCCTGGATGATTAATATGGTGATATCATAGTCTTTCAGCAATTCTAGCCACCTCTGCTACCGCGAATTAAGTTCTTTCTGGTTGAACAGGTTCTAGAGACTCCGATGGTTGACATATACCTCACAATGAATGTTTTACAGATAGTGCCTCCAAATCTTTAGCGAGTGAACAATAGTTTCCAACATTAAATTATGAAAAAGGTAATTCTTCTCATGAACCTTCAACTGCTAAGACGCATAGGCAATCACACTACCATCCTGCATCAATACCGCGCTAAGCCTAATACACGATGCATCACAATACACTGTATACAATCCCAAACCTGTAGGCAACAACAACACTAAAGTTATAGTCAATGTAGTCTTGAGCTTCTGAATGCATAACTCACACTCGTTGGTCCATATGAAAAGAGCACCCTTCTGGGTCAACCTGGTTAATAGAGTTGAGATAGATGAAAACCCCTCAACAAAATGGCAATAACAACCCGCCAAACCCAGAAAACTCTGAATCTCTGTAGCTGAAGAAGGTCTAGGCCAATTCTGAACTGCCTCAATCTTCTTAGGATTCACTTTAATGCCATCGAAAGATGCAACATGGCCTAAGAAGAAAATCGAATCCTACCAGAACTCACACTTAGAAAACTTGGCATATAACTGACAATCCCTCAGAGTCTGAAGTATGATCTGAAGATGCTGCTCATGCTCCTCTCAACTGCGGGAGTAGACCAAAATATCATCAAAGAAAATGATCACAAAAGAATCCAAATAGGGCTTGAACACCTGGTTCATCAAATTCATCAATGTTGATGGGGCATTAGTCAAGCCAAATGACATCACTAAGAACTCATAGTGACCATACTGAGTCCGAAAAGCTGTCTTAGGGAAATCCGATGCCCTAATCTTTAACTAATGGTAGCCAAATCTCATGTCAATCTAGGAAACACCTTGTCACCATGAAGGTGATCAAATAAATCACCAATCCTAGGAAAAGGATACTTGTTCTTGATAGTGAATCTTTTCAACTACCGATAGTCTATACACATCCCTTTGTTCAATCCTTCTTCTTCACAAACAACATCAGTGCACCCCAAGGCCAGACACTAGATCTAATGAATCCCTTATCAAGAAAATCTTAAGACTGCTCCTTCAACTCTACTGAGGCCATATGGTATGGTGCGGTAGAAATAAGCTGAGTGCCCGGAACCCGATCAATTCAAAAGTTGATATCTCTATCGGGTGGCATCCCCGACAAATCAGTAGGAAACACCTCTGGAAACTCATGCACAATTGGTACTAAATTCGTGGAAGGAACCTCCGCACTAGGATCATGGATATAGGCCAAATATGTTAGGCATCCTTTCTCGACCATACCTTAAGTCTTTACATCAGATATAACTCCGCTAGTAGAATGGATAGGAGTCCCTCTCCACTCTAAACGAGGCAACCCCTACATGGCTAATGTCACAGTCTTGGCGTGACAGTCCAAAATAGCATGATAAGGTGAGAACGAATTCATGCCCAAGATAACATCAAAGTCTACCATGTGAAGAAGTAGAAGGTCTACCCTAGACTTATAGATTCCGATAGAAACCACACACGAGAAAAAAATGAGATCTACCACAATAGAATCTCCTATAGGTGTGGACACATAAACAAGATCACTTAGGGAATCACGAGGCATAACCAGATATGAAGCAAAATAGGATGACTCATATGAATAAGTAGAGACCTAATCAACTAAAACGAGGCATCTCTATGGCAAATCGGAACAATACTTGTGATGACGGTATCAGATGAATCTCCCTCAGGTCCAGCTAGGAACGCATAAAAACAGGGCTGAGCCCCACCACTCTGACCTCCGCTTCTCGGATGACCTCTAACTGGCTGGCCTCCACCTCTAACTGCATGACCACCACCTCTAGCTACTTGACCCCCGCCTCTAGCTGGCTGTGCTAGCAATGGAGCTACCAGTGCCATAATCATGGCACGAGTACCCTACTGTGGTCTACCGCTCATCAACCTAGGACAATACCTCTTGATGTGACCTACATCACCACACTCAAAACAACTTCATGGCTGGCCTAACTGCTGAGTCTGAGATGATCCCTAATGACCAAAATGACCACTGTATTAACTCTGTAGTGGTGGTGCACTAATAGGAGCTAAAGGTGTATTGAATGTTGTCTTCTTAGGACGAGACCCATAAGAGCCATGACTGCCCGAAAAACTGTGTGCTACCTAAAGCGCCGACTGAACCGGCCTGTGAGGATGCCTTTTCCAAATGAACCTCTGCCTCTAGAAGAGGCACCACTGAAACCATCAAAATGACGTGGCCTCTTCTCATATACCGCCTCTCTACCCAGTCCACGAATCATCTCGATCCGTCTAGCAATCTCTACCGTTCGCTGGAAAGAAGTATCATCCCCCAGTCTCCTTGGCCATATGTAAGAAAAGTAAGACCATCAATGAATCTCCTTACCCTCTCTCTGTCAGTAGGAACCAAGATAACTGCATGGCGAGATAGGTCCACAAATCTGGTCTCGACCCTGCTAGAAGCACTCAAACTACATGTGGTACTCCTTTCTTAGAGTAAAAGAAATGAACTTCTCCAAATATAGCTGCGAAGACTGATCCCAACTGAATGGAGGTGAACCTACTAGTGTGGCTCGAACATAATCGTGCCACCATCTCATGGAATAGTCGGACATCTGAAACACTGCGAAGTCGACTCCATTGGACTCTACAATATCCAAGTTGTGCAACACCTCGTGGCAACAGTCCAAATAATCATGTGGGTCTTCAAAATGTGTACCACCAAAATGAATAGGAAAGAGGTTGGTGAACTTATCCAACCTCATCAACACCTCATAAGATACGCAGGCCTCTCCCTGATCTGCATAGCAATTACGGGCTGAACTACTCCAACTACTGAAACTGCCAGAGTTTGATACAAGCGCAGACATCTGCTTCAGAGTGTGAGTGGTAGGATTTTGAGCTCCTACCTCAGCCCGAGAGACAGTTGGTGCCATAGTAAGTACTCTAGCCTGGGCCATACTCTCTAGAAGGCCCACTAAGCAGACTAGGGCTTCCTAAAGTATGGGAGTAGCAATGAATCCCTTCGAGACCTGAGCGGGTCTGATTGGTGCAGTCTGAATGGGATCTCCTCCCCATGCTTGATATTAGGCTCTGCAATAGGTGTTTTTGCACGTGCTCTGGGCTTAGCTCTACCTCTCTTGGCCCCTACCTCAACCCTGGACCCTATCCCTGGTAATGGCTGCAACAAGGGGCTCTAGCTCCTACCCGGCTGTGGATGTTGTACGTATCCTCACCATCTGCAAGAGGACAAGAATAGAATGGTTCAAACTTCAATAATAGAATAAATTCGCATGATAGAGAAAGAAATAAGTGAAATTTTCCTAAAGCTCTATAACCTCTAAAAGTTAAGTACATATGTCTCCTTACCAATACTCCAGACTCTACTAAGCTTGCTCATGACTCGTAAGGCCTAGGTAACCTAGTGCTCTGATACCAACTTGTCACGATTCGGAATCCCAACCTCGAGGCTATGATGGCGCTTAACATTACACTTGCTAGGAAAGCCAACTTAGCTAATTACTTAACCAGTCTTAATAATTTGAATCAAAACATTAATAATAAGAAATTGTGATAGTCTGAAATAGATATGATAAATACCATGTAGCGTAGTCTAAACATATCCCAAAAATCTGGAGTCACGAATACATGGGCATTCTAGAATTCTACCGATAAATTCTGAATGAAATACAACTGTTTGAAATAGGAAAACATTAAAGGTAGGATAAGAAGGGGACTTTAGGGACTACGAATTTAGCAACTCTACCTCAAGTCTCCAAAAGCAGTTGAATCCGAGCAGTCTCTGCTACACGCCGCTGGGACTAACACTAGTATCTGCACAAGAAATGCAGAACTGTAGCCAGAGTACAACCAACCCCATGTACTCCGTAAGTGCCGAGCCTAAACTCGACGAATTAGTGACAAGGCTATGGCAAGTCACTCACAAATAACCTATGCGAAACAGTAATAGAAATAAAATAGTAAACTCAAATAACGGAACCGCAGGTCAACTACCGGAGGGCCCCAGAATAATATAATCCCAAATCTCATATCATAATACCGAGAACAAAGTCTACAGCCACAAACAACTACAGCACATCAAATCCGTTGCGGTGTGCAACCCGATCCCAATAATTAACACGATACAATGATCTGATTTCCATTATCACCGTATATCATCATCAGTTCATATCATATTCCATCCTAATATTTTCATATCATATCATTTCCTATTTCGTTGCAGCGTGCAACCTGATCCCAATAATTAATACGATACCATGATCTGATTTCTAATATCACACCATATAATCATCTGTTCATATCATATTCCATCCTTATCTCTTCATATCATATCATTTCCTGTTCTGTTGCGGTGTGCAACTCGATCCCACAATATCAATTCATCTCAATACCGTTGCGGCGTAGCAACCTGATCCCACAATATCTAATTATTAACACAAACAACTCAACACCAATATTTACGAAATATCAACTCAAAAGAGGATGAAACATACGGAACATTTAAGAATCATCAATACAATAGAGAATATCCAACACCTCAAAATCTCAAACCTTATCTATTCATCAATACAAGAATAGCTAAATGGCTCAAATAACATGATAGAGTGCACCAAGTAATATAAGCAAAATAAAAGCAGGTAAAACATGTGACAATGAGAATATACAATCAAGGCAAGTAGGAACAAGTAGCATGTAAGTAGATTATTGAGTGAGCAATGAACAAATCAAGCAAGTAACAATTAGGTAACAATTTTACAAGTAAAACATAGATGTCAAGTAGGAACATGTAACAATTAAAGCATATAACAAGAGATAACATGGAATAATGAAAACATGGAAATAAATAGCCCAATCGTGCATGCTAAATTCCACGACAACCCATATACACTCGTCACCTTGCATATACACCATTTTCCCACATAATTCACATAAATAATAGTTCAACGAGTCCTAATTCGCTCAAGTGAAGGTTAGACACAACACTTACCTCTTTCTACAATCAAATCAACACTCAACCACGACCTTTCCTTTAGAAATAGCCTCCAAACCAGTCAAATCTAGCCAAATATAGTTCAAATAATTCAAACTAAGGTTTAGAAACTACCCATGTCATGACCCAAAATTCAATTAGTCGTGATGGCACCTAATCCAACAAGCTAGGTAAGCTAATTAACAATAAACCACAATATAATGAATGATAAGAGTCAAAAATGAAATAACTGAATTTTATACAATTTCCCAAGGACTGGTAGTACAAATCACGAGCTTCTAAGACTTAGAGCTTACAAAGCTGGTATGAAATAAATACATCATCTGTTCGAAACATACATAAACAGATTTATAAATCTGAAGCTACCAAGAACAAGAGGCAGCTATAACCGGAACGCAGGTACATCTTCAATGCTAGCTCCCGCCGCTCGCAGCAATATCAACTCCAAAATACGCACGCAAGGTACAGAAGTGTAGTATGAGTACAACCAACCCCATGTACTCAATAAGTAACAAACCTAATCTTAGGTTGAAAGTAGTGACGACCTTGGACAACGGTCAGAGTCCAACACCAATAGCCAAGAATAACTCGTAATAATATAATAAAGCACACAAGTAATAACTTAAAGATATGATGCTCAGCTCGTTCACAGCTACGGAAAAATAGGCATACTTTTTAGGTATATCAGTAAAACCCATATCTTTCACCAAAATCACCAAAATATGAGTAAATCCGAAAACTATGATTTTTCCAAAAAACTTTCAACAACAGATAAGATATTTCATTCTCAGAAAGCATGAGGAAAGTACATATCTATGCATAAATGTTAATGTGCATGTGAAGTGATGAATGTCACAAAACCGTGTAGCATGAGGAAATGCATCTCTATGCCTACATGCCAAGTATGCATGTCAAATATGATGCATCACAGTGATGAGCTCATGTAATCGCACTCTTAGAGTACTCAATCTCACTGTCTCACACTCATCAATTGGTACACTCAATCACTCGGCACTCGACACTGAGTACCTGCGCTCACAGCTGGTATGTCAGACTCCGGAGGGGCAGATCCTGCACAAGCGCTAATATAAGAAAACATGGCCAGCGTGCAACGCGATCCCATCATGAATCAATAAAACCTGCTACGGCTTGAAGCCCGATCCCATCATGAATCAATAAAGCCTACTGCGGCGTGCAACCCGATACTATAAATATCACTCACAATCAGGCCCTCAGCCTCCACTCAGTCATCAATCTCTCCAGTCTCTCGGGCTTACAAATCTCATGTCAATCAGCCCAAACAATGATTCATGATGTAACAATAAATGATAACAGAGAATGAGATATGATATGCAAATAAATGAATATGACTGAGTATGTAATTGCAATTGAATCAAATAACTCGACAACATAAATGACCTCATTGGGTGCCAACATAATAAGCATATAGCCTAAACATTGTTTCTAACATGGATCACAGCTCAATTTCTCTAACACGTAGAAGTTTCATGGATAGAAACAAGATTAGTTTACTACACAATATCACAGAATCAACCGAGTCATAGTTCACACGGTGCAGGACCACACGCCTGTCACCTAGCATGTGCGTCACCTCAACACCAAACACATAACACGTATGTTTAGGGATTCGTACCCTCAGCACCAAGTTTAGAAGTGTTACTTACCTCGAACAAGTTTAATCCAATGCCGAGCAAGACAAACAATACTCCAGAAATGCCATCCCGTGCGTGCCGACTTCCGAACGACTGAAAACTAGCCAAAAACAACTCAAGAACATCAAATAATGCCAAAGGAAACAAACCCAATCGATAAAGGTGAAATCTTTAATTGAAAGGCCAAAGTCAATCGAAAAGTCAAACCTAGGCCCCCACCTCGAAATCCGATGAAACTCACAAAATCCGACAACCTATTTAATTACAAGTACAACCATACTAGTTTCACTCAAATCCGACTTTGAATCGATGTTCAAAACTCAAAAATTCACTTTATAAATCTTTTGATAAAACTCCCCAAAATTTCAGTTTGAAAATATCAATCAAATGCCAAAAACGAAGATGGATTCTTGGAATATAACCAAAACTAAGCATAGAATACTTACCCCAATCCATGTGGTGAAAATTGCTTCCAAAATTGCCCAAATCCGAGCTCCCCAACACAAAATATGACCAAATGAACAAACCCTCGATATTATATGCCTCTACCCCAGTTATTCTGCCTCGTTTCTTGTGCCAAATGATCCTGAAACTCCTTTTGATACCTCAAATTGTTTCCTCGTAATATTCCTGTAAAGTTAGGCTTTTGAATTACTCCATTTGACCTTATAATAAAGGAGATATGTTGGTTTCAATATTTGGAAATAGTGCAGATTTTTAAATACGAATTTTCTGGCAATTTCGTAATTAATCTAAAAAATTTAGCAGCCCAATTCCTAGTAAAATGACCACAAATTCCTCATACGATGTCGAAATTTGATGATTTCAGTTGTTATGGTTCCAAAACTATGATACGGATATAATGATTTAGTCGAAACATAAATTAAAGGTTATTTGCTCAATATGGTAACCTTTATGCTCAAATCGATGTCGAAACCGAAAACGATCACCATACAACCCAATCTTATCTAAAAGTCATCAAAATTCAACCAAACTTTGAGGACATGTCCAAAATCAACATACAAACTTACGGAAATTATTAAAACCCGATTCCGAGCTCATTTACCCAAAAGTCAAACCTTGGTCAATTCTTCCAACTTAAAGCTTCTAAAAACGAGAATCATTCTTGCAAATCAACCCCGAACTGCTTGAAAACCGAAACTAACCATACACTTAAGTCATAATACATAATATGAGGCTACTCAAAGTCTCAAATTGCCGAATGTAATGCTAAAGCTCAAAACGACTGGTCGGGTAGTTACATTCTCCCCTACTTGAATATACGTTCCTCGAATGTGCCAAGAGTCATTCAAAAGCCATCAAATCGCCATATACCCTCACTATACACGTAACCATGGGTGATCCCACATCACCCCAATCCATTAATCCCGAAAACACCACCTAACAGAGGATCCTTACTTCAACCTTAGTCCATAAACCTTAAATCCCAAATCCCCAACATCCGAAACTCATTATATTACCCGATTGTTGCATCTATGCACCGTATAACTCTGAACAACCTATAAAAATTTATAACCATATCTCAAGACATAATCACATGATATACCACATAACTCAAATACTCATAGCAATAACTTTCGATAGCAATAACTGCTCGATAACCAAACTGACACCGGTAAGAAACCTCATATAAACTAAAATCTTGTTCTGAACCTTCATACACTGCCAATGATGAAGAAACATACAGAAAATTATAACTACCCATCAGATTAACAAGTCGTGGAGCTCTCTTTCTTGATAAGAACCATAGCTAAAATCTAAGCCGACTAGTGATACAATTTTTACAAACATACCTTAATCAAATCCGATGGCATTTATTTCAGGCCCAATACCCTCACCTCATCCAGTACAAGATACTCGACCGACCTGTCACACAAATCCTACTAAGAGCCACATACCATGCAATCCGTGCACCAATGAACAATAACTCAAATATAACCAATGATGAAAAGAGAATGGAAATGAAGAAACCATCCTGCCAGCTTAACAGATACCACCATGAAGCGCAATTCTATCAATCCACCACACAAGGGGAAACATAACACACGAAATTAGCACAAAGGATCATATCCTAGCATAACGCCACTGCGATGCATGACCCAATCTGAACACCGACCCATATGAAATACCTCAAGCCACAGTGCGCAAAATCAACAACCACACGCAATTCGACATCAAGTACACGAAGTGCATCACCATAACCATGGAGAACCAAATAACACAATATACCACAGCTTGAAAAGACCATAAATCAACCATTCACCACCCTAATAACCATTTCGCTCGAATTCCGGTACAAGACCAAAACAGAACCACATTGGGTGTGCATATAACCAACATATCACAACCCCTCGTAGAATAGAAGATTAACACATAGAACATATTAGAACACGAACAAGCTCAACTCAAATCGAATGACACACCTTTCAGCAATAATAGTGATGAGTTAATAAATCCGACCCGGTATAGAATACACATCCTCATTAGGCCTACTAATGGGCCCCCAAATCAACTCCGGTAATCCCCAAATTGATAAATGTCCCTCCAAAAGTACACAATGACCTAACCATAGCACGTACTACCATCTAGATAACTTTGGACACATCTTCACAGTCCGCAACCCCGAAACAATCTGCTTCTGAGAACTCCCAGTCACCAAATCCATAGAACACATGAATCACCATAGCCAATCCCAACTCCACCACTCAAATAACAAACACATCTCTCATACAAAATCATCCCCACGATAAATACTTCTATAATTCTTCCATGCCACATAGCAAAATCAAAACATCAGCAGTCGATCAACTAGGCGAGTACCGCAATACCAATTAAGAATCCGTAAGTCAAAACACAGTGCACCTTTTGAAATGCGCACCCTTCTCAGGCAATACCAAGTAGTAATAACATTCATCTAGTCATCTAAAACCATCCATGTTTTCTAAGAATTCATGACCTTCCCTTCAAAACTGGACCATGAACTTGCACATGCAAATCTAATCCCACACAACACAACGCATTTATCATGCCACCATATGAAAAGCACGAGAATCTCATAAGCAACTTTGAGTTACCAGAAGAATACATACCCCGAACGGTCAGAAACCTTCCATTTGATCCCATCTAGGAGAAAATCACAATACGCAACATGCTCCTCACGCGGTAGGAAATATCCATCTCAAACCGTGGTAGAAACCATAGAGAACTCTTCGAAACCCATTTCCACATAACCAAGTCATCATAATTGAATCTCTCTAACTCAACCAAGCCACGTAAGTCGCCAAACCAAAGAGTATTGCCACAAAACACCTATAGAGACTCACCACATCATAAGTACCCAAAGAACTAATCATATCCATTATCGTGCTGATCCAACCTACTACCAAGCTGTCCTATTTCTCTGAGTTCCTTCCAAATTAACTTCAAGTTGGCACTTCTCCTAGCCAGAACACCACGATCCTTACCCAAAGCTCACCACAAGAGATCCTAGCATAAAACCACACCGCCCTAAAGCCCATAAGCCAATGTATTCCCTCTTAAGCACCCCAAAAGTACCAGAACCGAGACACCCACTCTGAAGAGACCTTATGTGAATATAAAGTTATTTCCTTCACCATCCTAATACTGAAATGTAGAATTCATAATAATGTAGAAATACTACAAGTCTCGACACCATCCAATGTAAATCTCTGCTTCTAGCCATATACAAATCCGAAAAATTCTCAATTGCTACATATAAATCTTGAATCCATTAGAACCTTCTTGAGAGTCATCCACTCTGCTCAAATCTCAATTGCACCACCCAATCGGGCCGAATGACCTGTGCCCAATTAGCACGACAACACCCAACGAAGTAACCCTGCCTTAATGCAACTGAGCAAATTCCTACTCAATGCGCACTACATCCTTCACGAGTAACAACTCAATCATTCCATGATTCCCATAAACCCATAAAGTGTAATACACCATGCATCCAGAAATTTCCATGCTTAAGTCATCCTCAAAACTAGCCTCTACAAGTTATAACCGATCCCCAAGTATGCCTCAGACCAAAACCAATACAATTTTTAACCATGAAATCAAATCATCGATAATAGACTCCCCCACTTTGCTCAAAGCCATAGATAAGAACACTCGATAATTCACTATGCCCATACTCTATTACTGCCATAATACTGCAGTGAGATTCAACTAAATCCTTCATAAACTCATGCAACACAAACCATATAATACCTCAAATCATCTGCTAAGCTCGCATTCATCCTCGTGACGGTCATGTCAACTTTCTTAACCAATCCAAACTCAAATCGCAACACCTATACCAACTGGTAGAAAAGAAAGCCTCCACACAACATCATAAGGATTACACATCTGTAGATTACACCGCAGGTGATAACCCACCTAGTTAGCCTCAACTGACATCTTTCTATACCCTTGCACAGCCACAACTACTATGCAATTACTTAATCCTCCTGAGTCTGAACTCATCAACAAGACATGAAAATCTACTTTGTTCCAAAAATGAAATAACACGAAAGAATCTCTCAAAAACCTTCATAACTCAAGACTGTATGACACATCGCAGAAATCGAGCATCTAATAGTCATTTTCACATCTCAAGCAAACTCTTCCCATCATATTCAAACCATCTGAATACATCCCGTAGTCACATCCTACTCATCATATAGCCATCCAACCACTCACCGAGCCACCAGTCCCACTCATAGGGACACCACTAGACATAGAAGTCCAAAATCACATGATCACATAACGTAAACTACCGAGCCTAAGTTGCAGTCCAAATTGGGCCTCAAGTCCTCCAAACTGGCCCATCACAAAAACACAAAAAACACATCTCACACCTCATCCATGGAATCCACAAGCCATCGATGTACAACTGATATAAAGCGCTCACATACGCATATGAGTGATTGGAAGGAATTCAAAGAGATACGGTTTAAGATGAATTAATGACGCACGATGAGGAAAGAGAGATGGGAAATTTATCCTAAATGCTCTGTATCCTCTCGAAGATAGGTATAGACGTCATCATACCGAGCCGCAAGACTCTGCTAGACATTTGCTCATGACTCGTAGAACCTATGAACCTAGAGCTCTGATATCAACTTGTCACGACCAAAATTCAACTAGCCATGATGGCACCTAACCCAATCCGCTAGGTCAGCCAATTAACAATAAAGCACAATATAATGATAATGATAAGAGTCAAAAATGAAATAACTGAATATTATGCAATTTCACAAGAACTGATAGTACAAATCATGATCTTCTAAGACTTAGAGTTTACAAAGTTGATATGAAATAAATACATCATCTGTTCTAAACATACATAAACAGATTTATAAATCTGAAGCTACCAAGAATAAGAGGCAGCTATAACCGGAACGCAGGTACATCTTCAATGCTAGCTCCCGCCACTCGCAGCAACATCAAGTCCAAAATATGCACGCAAGGTGCAGAAGTGTAGTATGAGTAAAACCAACCCTATGTACTCAATAAGTAACAAACCTAACTTTAGGTTGAAAGTAGTGACGAGCTTGGACAATGGTCAGAGTCCAACACCAATAACCAAGAACAACTCGTAACAATATAATAAAAGCAGCACAAGTAATAACTCAAAGATATGATGCCCAACTCGTTCACAGTTATAGAAAAATAGGCATGCTTTTTCAGGTGTAACAGAAAAACCTAAATATTTCACCTCAATCACCAAAATATGAGTAAATAAGAAAACTATGATTTTTCCCAAATACTTTCAACAAAGATAAGATATTTCATTCTCATATAGTATAAGGAAATTACATCTCTATGCCTACATGTCAATGTGCATATGAAGTCATGAATGTCACAAAACCATGTAGCATGAGAAAATGCATCTCTATGCCTACATGCCAAGTATGCATGTCAAATGTAATGCATCATATTGATGAGCTCATGTACTCGCACTTTCAGAGTACTTAATTTCACTGTCTCACACTCAATCACTCGGTACACTCAATCACTCGGCATTCAATGCTCGGTACCTGCGCTCACTACTGGTATGTCAGACACCAAAAGGGCGGATCCTACACAAGCGCTAATATAAGTCAATATGACCTGCTACGACGTGCAACCCAATCCCATCATGAATCAATAAAGCATGTTTCGGCGTGCATCCCGATCCCATAAATATCACTCATAATCAAGCCCTCGGCCTCAACTCAGTCATTAATCTCTCCGATCTCTCGGGCTCAAAAATCTCATGCCAATCAGTCCAAACAATGATACATGATGTAACAATAAATAATAATAGAGACTGAGATATGATATGCAAATAAATGAATATGACTGAGTATGTAATTGCAATTGAATAAAATAACTCAATATCATAAATAGAATAAGCATATAGCCTAAACATGGTTTCTAACATGGATCACAACTCAATTTCTCTAACACGTAGAAATTTCATGGATAGAAACAAGATTAGGTAACTACACAGTATCACAGAATCAACCCTGTCATAATTCACACGGTGCACACCCACACACCCATCACCTAGCATGTGTGTCACCTCAACACCAAACACATAACATGTATGTTTAGGGATTCGTATACTCAGCACCAAGATTAGAAGTGTTACTTACCTCGAACAAGCTCAATTCAATGTCGAGCAAGCCAAACAATACTCTAGAAATGCCATCCCGCGTGCCGACCTCCAAACGACTCAAAACTAGCCAAAAGCAACTCAAGAGCATCAAATAATGCCAAAGGAAATAAACCCAATCGATAAAGGTGGAATCTTTAATCGAAAGCCCAAAGTAAACCAAAAAGTCAAACCCGGGGTCGCACCTCGGAATCGAACAAGCTCAATTCAATGTCGAGCAAGCCAAACAATACTCTAGAAATGCCATCCCGCGTGCCGACCTCCAAACGACTCAAAACTAGCCAAAAGCAACTCAAGAACATCAAATAATGCCAAGGAAATAAACCCAATCGATAAAGGTGGAATCTTTAATCGAAAGCCCAAAGTAAACCAAAAAGTCAAACCCGGGGTCGCACCTCGGAATTCAACGAAACTTACAAAATCCTACAACCCATCAATTACGAGTCCGACCATACTAGTTTAACACAAATCCAACTCTAAATCGATATTCAAAACTCAAAAATTCTCTTTATGAAATTTTTGACAAAACTCTCCAAATTTCACTTTGAAATCATCAATCAATTGTCAAAAATGAAGATGAATTCATAAAATATAACAAAAACTGAGCATAGAACACTTATCCCAATCCAAGTTGTGAAAATTACCTCCAAAATCGCTCAAATCCGAGCTCCCCAAATTAAAATATGACCAAATGAACAAACCCTCGATATTATACGCTTCTGCCCAGCTGTTCTGCGTCGTTTCTTGTCCCAAACGATCCTGAAACTCGCTTCTGATGCGTCCAATATTATACGCTTCAAGTTAGGCATTTGAATCACTCAATTTGACCTTTTAATGAAGGAGATTTGTTGGTTTCAATATTTGGAAATAGTGCAAATTTTTTTAATTACGAATTCAGTGGCAATTTCGTAATTAATCTGAAAAAAATCTGGCAACCCAATTCTTTGTATAATGACCATAAATTCCTCACATGAATCGAAACTTGATGATTTGAGTTACTATGGTTCCAAAATTACGATACGGATATAATGGTTTAGTTTAACATTAATTAAAGGCCATTTGCTCAACCTGGTAACCTTTATGCTCAAATCGACGTCGAAACCAAAAACAATCACCATACAACCCAAACTTATCGAAATTTAACCAAACTTTGGGTACATGTCCAAAAGTATCATACAAACTTACTGGAATAATTAAAACCCTATTCCGACTCCGTTTACCCAAAAGTCAAACCTTGGTCAACTCCTCTAACTTAAAGCTTCTAAAACGAGAATCATTTTTCGAAATCAATCCCGAACCGTTCGAAAATCGAAAACCAACCATACACGCAAGTCATAATATATAATATGAGTCTATTCAAAGTCTCAAACCACCGAATAGAACGCTAAAGAGCAAAACTTTTGGTCGGGTCATTACCACCCACGAGTAAAAATATTTGATCTTTAGTGAATTTCGAAAAAGTTAACCAAATTCAACCCCAGGCTCGCCCAATCAAAACCTGATTCCAAGAGTAGATATCGACTACCCATAACCCCACGAGTCCATATATGTGTTTTGTTTAAAATTTCGAGTCTAATCGACTCTCAAACCCCAAATTTTTAATTTTCAAATTATAGACAAAAGTTCCCAAAACGTTCTCTTAGATTCTCATGAATTTGATGTTAAATCTCATGTAATATAATTTAAAATGAATCAAAATCACATACCTAATGATTGTAGGTGAAATCACCTCTTCAAATTACCTTCTACCGAGTCTAGGGTTCTAAAATTAGAGAAATGAGATCAAATTCGGACTTTCCAGCCGTTTTGTTCAGGTGTAGATATCGCAATTGTGCCCTTGACAGCCTATTCCCATCGCAAATGCGGCCAAATGGTCGCAAATGGGAACCTATATAGCTCAAGTACTATTTCGCAATTGCAATCCATATCGCAAAAGCGACACCTGAGACCTCCCTGCTACGATCGCAATTGCAATGTTGGTGCTCGCAATTGCGACACATGAGGCACCAACACACCATCAACTTGATCCGGCTCAAAACTATTCCAAAACACGTCTGAGACACACCTTTGCCCTCGGGGATCCAAGCCAAACATCGACACAAGTCTAGAAACATCATATTAACTCGCTCGCGCGATCAAAATACCAAAATAACATCCAGAACTATGAATCGGATATCAAAACACATGAAATTCAAAGGAAAACTCAAGCACCTTTAGAATCACAACCAAGCGTCCGAATCTGATCAAACCAACTCCGAATTACACCAAATTTTGCAGACAAGGTTTAATTAGCAAAACAAACCTATTCCAAGTCCCAAAACAAAAATGCAACCCGATAATAATAATTTCAACCTACAGTCAAACCTAGGAAAATTTAAAACATTCAAATTGCTAACTTACAAAAAACAAGTCAAATCAACCTAGGGACCTCCGAATTCAATTCTGGACATACGCCCAAGTCCAAAATCATAATACGGACCTACCGGAATTGCCAAAATACCGATCCGGGATTGTTTACCCAAAATGTTGATCGTGGTCAACTCGATCCTTATTTTTAGTCAAAATTTTCATATTATTCAAAATTTCATATAAAAGCTTTTCGAAAAGAGACACAGACCACACACGCAAACCCAGAAACATCAAATAAAGGTACGGGAAGTCTCAGATCATGAAAATTAAGGATAGAACTCAAAATGACCTATCGGATTGTCACACTTGATCAAGTCTACGGCCAATTCTGAAGTCCGCGGATAGATTCCGTAGTCGCACATTGGACCGCAGAATCTCCTCCCAAAAGTTTCCCTTGCTGAAATGCGACGGATATGCGGTCCACTAAATGATTATGTTGTCGCATATTGGACCATGAAATGGCCTTAAAATTTTAGCTTCTTCTGGTCAAATCCACGATGGTTCTGCGGTTAGCGTAATAGATCCACGGTCGCATAATGGACCGTAGAAACACTATATTCTGCAAAAAAATTCCACCAACTTCACAATGCATTGCACAACCCAAAAAGTCTGTACCGCGGCTCGTGAGCTCACCACAAAAATTATCTACAACCTTCCGAACACATTAGCCTACTTCGGCACCCTAAAACCTCAAATTATTGGCAAAATTGTACGGGCCTTACAAAATTGATGTTCAAAACCCCAAAATATACTTTCCTATCTGTCAAGTCAAAAATCATCTTTTTCTCTTTTGAATCATTGATTCTAAAGAAAAATTGATAATAGATTCATGTTTTAATTATTTATTTGTAGAGTTTCACTTACCCCATCTTCTTAGGAGAAGATATCTTCAAAAATTGCCTTAATGCGAGCTCTCTCCTAGCTACTAAATGGGGTTCTATACACATGTGCAGAAATTTTAGTGTATAGTTTTGGAAATAAATATATTGTCCTTCCTTCTCTGAAATAGTCATAACTTTTAGTACAGATGTCAAGATGACAAACGGTTTGAATTTGTAGAAAATAGATTCAAAGAGCTATAAATACCATCAATGCATCTTTACCAGGTTCCTTATTGATTGGGGTCATTTCCCTTGTGAAATTAGATTAAGTATAGAAAACTACGCTTCAACTCTTCAAATATTTCAAAACTTGCTCCAAACATGCCGAAACTTACCCCAGCCCCTGGGTCCCCTCTAATCCATCTCAATAAGTCCAAATACCCTCTATGGAATCGTCCAAAGGCTCAAAACACGAATAAAAGTGATGAAACACAAAATCAAATCTTAAGTCAAGTTTGCGAACCTTAAACTTCAAATTTGTATACAATAGCACCGAATCGCACTCGAGTCCCTCGGCTCCTAGTCCAAACATATGTACAAGTCAAAGTCTATCATACGAACCTATAGAAGCATTCGGGTTATGATTTCGAGTTCGTTTACTCAAAATATTTTTTTTGGTCAACTCTCTTATCTTAAGGCTTTAAGTTAGGAACTAAGTGTTCCAAATCCTTCCCGAACCTCTCGAAACCCAAATCAATCAGAACCACAAGTCATAAATCATCATATGGACCTAGCCAAAGCTTAATTCATAGAACGGGTTGCTAGACTTAAAATAACTTATTGTTTTATTATGTTCTCCCCACTTACAAATATAATCAACCTGCAACATGCCAAGAATACTTCCAAAATCCTCAAAAAGCTGTGAGGGATCATGTAACACTTCTCACTGGTGGTCTCATCAACCTCCATGTAATCCTCTCCCGTTTTAATTTAGATGATATAGTTTGACTTGGCACAAAGTTTAAGGAAATAAAGTAGACTTTTGAAATATGTGGTCCTAAAAGCTTAAGGGGCAAAAGCTTTGTGGGGCCATAATATTTATGTGGCTATAAAAGCTTCTCATTAAGGGTAAAGTGGGTAAAATAAAAAGTTTAAAGTTAAATTGTTTCTAAATATAGAAATGTATCATTCTTTTTGGAACGGAGTAATAAGAAAAGTGTGTCATTTAAATTGAAATAGAAGGTTTAGTACCCCTTAACTGAGGACATCTTCATCATCCGTAGCTCACAGGCTTATAAGCTCATCTTTTATGCTTGGAATTCCCCCCAAAAGGTCCAATTCTGGTATATAATCATTAACTCAATCTCAATATCCTGTTTTGAGTCACAAATGAAATACCAGAACCCAACCACCTGATATATCCCAGATCTTTTATGTACATTGCCATATCTCTTGGTCAGAACAACTACTTGTTGCCAAACCTAGCATCGGTCAAAATGCCCCAACTCAAATAGATCTTTATTCTAAGCCTTCACAATAGTACTAATGATGAAAAATTGTAAAACTTATAACCACCCATCATATAAACAAATCATGGATTTCTCTCGTCCAATAAGACCCATTGCCTATTTCGAGCTGCCTATGACAATTTTCTTCTGAACTAACCTTATCCAAGTCTGATTGCACTAATTCCAGAACTGTTAACTTTGTCTCATCTAGTACAAGGTTCTCGACCAACAAGTCATACCAAACTCTACATGGAACCTCAAGCGACATTGTTTGTGCACCATACAAGCAATAACCCAAATATAAAAACCCCATAGAAGAACAACTGATCACTATAATGACTCCTTGAGTCTATGTTATTCCTTCTCAACAAGTATCTAAGCATTCGTATACTCTACTCAAACTGTCCATCAATAGAGGATAAGCAAATTAACCTAACCTAGTCTGTGTACCCAAAATACCTAGCACAACTGCCATTATCCTACTATGGACTGCCACTCTCATCAACCTGATGGAAACAAGTATCTTATTTAATCGTAAATCTTTCAGAGGATATATCATAGTGTCACGACCAAAATTCCAATAGTCGTGATGGCACCTAACCCAAACCCGCAAGGTAAGCGAAGCATTGGTGGTAATTAACACAACTAATCCCAAGGATTAGTAGTACAAGTCGTGAACAACTAAGATTTGGAATTTACAACGTTGGCAAGAAGAAAGGCATCATCTGTTTAAAAGTTATATCAATTGAAATACAAGTCCTACACTACCATGAACAAGATGATAGTAGATGGGTGGAACGTTGTAGTCTTCAATGCTTGTCCTCGAACTCCGCAACTGCTTAGCTCCAAATATCTGTATGCTAGGTGTAGAAGTGTAGTGTGAGTATAGCTAACCCTATGTACTCAGTAAGTATCATGACTAACCTTGGTGAGGTTGTGGCAAGGTGTCACGACCCAAAACTCACATGTCGTGATAGCTCCTATCACAATACTAGGCAAGCCTACAATTACAATAAACCACACATTATTAAATTTGGAAACATAGCAATATAAGTTCAAGAGTAAAATCTCATAAATACTAATAAGAAAATACTGCAACTCAATATAATATCCCCAAAAATCTAGGTGTCACTTAGTACATGAGCATCTAAATGACAACAAAGTCTGACTGCTAAAAACACTAGCTAGAAAGATAGAATAGTACAAGTAAATGAAAAGAAGGAGAGTCAAGGTCTGCGGATGCCAAGGCAGCTACCTCGATAGTCTCAAACAGACAAAGCTCCAAAAACTAGTAGCCGCCATACCCAAAAGTACCTAGATCTGCAGACGAAGTGCATAGTGTAGTATGAGTATAACCGACCCAATGTAATCAATAAGTAACAAGACTAACCGTGGACTGAATGCATGATGATCTTAACAGGCACAGTCCAAATATAGAATTTAACAGTATAGAAATATAGACATGCTTTTAAGTTCAATAGTTTAACTTAAAACAGATAATATATGGCAAGTGTGGCTGAATTGAGGAATGATACATCTCTATATCTACATGTCAGTTATGCATGCCAACTGTAATGCAACACATTGATAAAATAATACTCTCGGAGTATCAATTCACTCAGTCCTCCCAGTCACTCAATCCTCACAGTCACTCACTCCACATAGTTACTCAGACCTCACAGTTACTCAGTCCTCCCAATCGCTCGACACTCGCACTTAGTAGGTACCTGTGCTCAATGCTGGTAAGTCAGACTTCGGAGGGGCGGATCCTACCCAAACGCTAAAATAAGCCAATAATGGCATGAATCAATAAAGCTTGCTGCGGCGTGCAACCCGATCCCATAAACATCCTCACAATCAGGCCCACAACCTCACTCAGTCATCAATTTCTCTAGTCTCTCAAGCTCACAAGTATCATGATAATCTGCCCAAACAATGATGATATGATGTATCAATAAATGGCAACAGAGATTGATATATGACATGAAAATGATAGCTGTGGCTGAGTACAAAACTGCAAATTAAGCAAATAATTCAATAGCAACACGACCTATGTGGGTCCCAACAGTACCAACATATAGCCTAAGCATGATTTCTAACATGAACCACAACTCAATTTCTTTAACACATGGAGAATACATGCAAAATAACAAGTTTATATGACTACATAGTTCCACGAAATTGACCAAGTGACAATTCCTATTGTGCACGCCCACACGCCCGTCACCTAGCATGTGCGTCACCTCCACACCAATCACATAACATGTAATTCAGGGATTCATACCCTCAGAGTCAAGTTTAGAAGTGTTACTTACCTCAAACCGTGAAAATATATACTCCAACAAGCCTTTGCCTCGCGAATTGGCCTCTGAATGACTCGAATCTAGCCACAAACAACTCGATACAATCAACACAAGCTATAGGAATCAATTCCATATGATAAAGCTAAGTTCTTAAGCAAAAGTAAAAAATCCAACCCCGATCTCACGTCTTGGAATCCAACAAAATTAACAAAATATGAACACCCATTCAACCACGAGTCCAACCATACCAAAATTACTCAAATCTAATCACAACTCAACCTTCAAATCCTCAAATTAAAGCCTATAAAGTTTCTACAATTTCACCCAATTTTCCAACCCAAAACACTAATTAAATGATATAAACAATGATATATTCATGTATATTAACCAGATCCGAGTTAGAATCAGTTACGCCAATCACTTCCTTGAAAATGACTCCAAGAATCGCCTCAATCTGAGCTTCCAAAATCAAATTAAGAAATATAACTCTAACCCTCGTTTTTGATATTTAAGAGTCTGCCTAGATGCCCTTCTTCGTGATAGCGAAGCACGAAATCCAAGTTGCCAAAATGTACCTCTTCGCATGTGCGAATAAACCCACATGAATGTGACTCGCATGCTCAACACACTACGTGATCGTGAACCTACACACACGACCACGAAGAACAAAATCGCGTGACCCGAGCTTCTTCCTTTCCTCTTCGTGAATGAGACTTAACCTATGCGTTCGTGATTCATTGGCTCCCCAATATTCACGATCGAAGAAACTTGCTCGCGAACGTATAGAAAAACATTCCCAACTGCCACAACAACCCTTCGCAATCGCGATCCTCCTCTCGCGATCGCATATAAGGAAACTAGCACCAACAAAAATCAGCTATCTTCTAAGTTCCACAATGCGCCGAACATGATCCGAAGCACACCCAAGCCCCCCATATTACGCCCCGCAATATTACGTCGATATTACGTCTCGCAGTATTAAATTACGATGATGTTGCACCCTGTAGTATTGTACGTTAAATTTGTCGTAAGGTAATTGACATTAGTCCAAGGAAAGAGATTATTTGGAGATTATATGGGTTATGCTATTTTAAACAAATGATGAGCAAATTCGTGAAGGTGAGAGGGGAAGCAAGTCAAAGAAAATGAATTTTTCGTCCAAGTTTGGCATGTTGGGATAAAATACGGGCCGAGTGTTAATACTCGCTATTTTTGGACTAGTGCATACAAGGTACTACATGATCATGCTAGTAAGATGTACAAGGTATGTTAAAAGAGAGTAGTATTTTACGTAAGTTGAGATAATTCTTAATTATGCGGGTAATTGGTTAATTACCGAGGTAACGGAACATTACCTAATTAGTTGGGAATATATATTGGATAAGCATTAAAGCATGAGATGGAAGCCCTTCCTTTTAAATTAAAATGACTCATAAGTCGTTACTACAGGTGGCACGATTTAGAACATGAGTCACCTTTAGAAGGAATCTTTGCTAAGCCACTAAAGTCTCAAATTTCACAAAAATATGAGATGGAAAGCGTAACTTGCTTCAGCAAGGAAAAGCCGTCCAAAATTTGGATCAAATTCACCAAAAAAGGATGTGTTCTACATCTACAAATGTAACGGATCTCCAGCCAAGAGTTCTTCATACGAAATTATACTACGTAATGTTATAGCAACGGGATTTTGCAATTCTAAAGGAATACAGTACAATCTTTCTTAATAATATCATACGAATTTTTCCCTACTCGATCCGCCGTTACGTGTTTTGTCGCAATTGACGTGTGTTAGAGGAATTGTCAAGAGAATCGACTCAGGTATGTTAAAGTCATCACTTCTTTCTTTTTGGCATGATCCAAATAATACAAATGAAACGAGCAAAATAATCAACTTTTATAAATGACTCTATTCATAAAAACACTAGGGGTGTATATATTCTTGATTCCCCATGTGAATTATTATTATATATTCTGTTCATGGGTTTCAGAAAAATATGTATTTGATAAAGTTTATCCGAAAGGTGAGAAGAGCATTTTAATTTGAAGACATGTTTGCTTTTGTGTAGTGTCCCTCTGCGTAGGGCAACATGAATTCTTGTTTCTTGGCATAGGAGACCATTCGGTATTTTTTTTCTTTCACTGTTGGTCTATTTCTCAGTTGCTTTCTGCCTTATTTTAAGCTATAATAGCTCACACAAGAAGTACTTATAAAAAACAGGTAAAAGAAGCTTTTGTACAAGACTTCACTGAGGCATTTCCAACCATTAACTTGTTGTCTTTATTGAGTGGTTTTGGTTCGCATTGTATACAATCAGTAGCTTTCCCCACTTTTCTTTTCCTTTGCAGCTTTTCTTGGGACATTGAAGCAGTAGGTTTTTCGTCTGTTTGCTTGTGCCTTCTAAGTTTGATGAAGGGTTATGCAAGATTACTCGATGTTATGTACGTACAGACCTATATATTACATGACATTATGCATTTCATATATTTATACATGTACATTAACCCATGACCATATATATATATATATATATATATATATATATNNTATATATATATATATATATATATATATATATGTGTGTGTGTGTGTGTGTGTGTGTGTGTGTGTGTGTGTGTGTGTGGAAAAGGTTATGGCGTTATATACACACCACCACCTGATCAACTGGTATACGTTGATGATGTTGCCCATAGTGGCAGAGATGAGATGATGGGATGCCCTCAGAGGCTTTATGATATTATGAAATATATACCTATGCATGACATGAAATTCATATGCATATGCATGACACTATAATTATTCCATGATTTACAGAGTTATCCAGACTTACAGGTTGAGTCATTTTCTCTATATTTCCTTCCACGTCTGTTATATACTTATTTATATGCCTTACATACTCGGTACATTATTCGTACCAATGTCCCTTTTGCCCGGGGACGCTGCGTTTCATGCCCGCAGGTCTTGATAGACAGGTCGAGAGTCCTCCAAGTAGGCTATCAGTTTAGCAGAAGGGG